>NC_134362.1:194452470-194752470 GCF_048569485.1 Anomaloglossus baeobatrachus | reverse complement strand
ACAGGGAAGGGGGGGACCCATTGGCCCACAGGGAAGGGGGGGACCCATTGGCCCACAGGGAAGGGGGGGACCCATTGGCCCACAGGGAAGGGGGGGACCCATTGGCCCACAGGGAAGGGGGGGACCCATTGGCCCACAGGGAAGGGGGACCCATTGGCCCACAGGGAAGGGGGACCCATTGGCCCACAGGGAAGGGGGACCCATTGGCCCACAGGGAAGGGGGACCCATTGGCCCACAGGGAAGGGGGACCCATTGGCCCACAGGGAAGGGGGACCCATTGGCCCACAGGGAAGGGGGACCCATTGGCCCACAGGGAAGGGGGACCCATTGGCCCACAGGGAAGGGGGACCCATTGGCCCACAGGGAAGGGGGACCCATTGGCCCACAGGGAAGGGGGACCCATTGGCCCACAGGGAAGGGGGACCCATTGGCCCACAGGGAAGGGGGACCCATTGGCCCACAGGGAAGGGGGACCCATTGGCCCACAGGGAAGGGGGACCCATTGGCCCACAGGGAAGGGGGACCCATTGGCCCACAGGGAAGGGGGACCCATTGGCCCACAGGGAAGGGGGACCCATTGGCCCACAGGGAAGTGGGACCCATTGGCCCACAGGGAAGTGGGACCCATTGGCCCACAGGGAAGTGGGACCCATTGGCCCACAGGGAAGTGGGACCCATTGGCCCACAGGGAAGTGGGACCCATTGGCCCACAGGGAAGGGGGACCCATTGGACCACAGGGAAGGGGGACCCATTGGACCACAGGGAAGGGGGACCCATTGGACCACAGGCGGGACCAGGGCTTACCCTTTAGCTGGAGGGGCTTAACTAAGCACCCACTGCACGGCAGACGCCAGGTACCACTCCCAGTGCAGTGACGGACTCAGGAATACCCGGGTATAGGTGGGCTGACTGAGGCAGCAATGGTAGGCATGGCAGGGACAGACCGGTATGGGAAGGCAGGTACTGGAAACAGACACAGGGATAGCGGGACAGGAACTCAGGACCTGACAATTCACTAGACAAACTGGTATACTAGCTAACTAAAGCATCGCCCAGGCACCTCCCCTAATGAAAGGGTGCCTTAAATACACAGTGCCTCGCAGCCATAGGCTGAGGCATGTCCTGGAAATAGAGCACCGGCTATTTAAGAGGAGGGCCGGTGCGCGCATCTTAGGTGCACTCCCGGGAACTCTGTGTGGCATGTACATGACCCAAGTGGGAAAGGGGGCATTAGCACACTTGAAGGGCCGGGGAAATGCGGGGAAGGACACGACCCGGCCGGGTGGTAAGTTGGCATCTCTGTAGAGACACCGGTGCTAACAGTAGAGCTGGGTTTGTTTCTTTAAAGTCCACTAGGAACAGGATAGCCCCATACACTGACTACTGGCCATTATAGGGTACTGCAGCTCAGCTTCCATTCACTTCAATAGGAGATAAACCAAATAAATATCTGGTCCTGGGGAAGATGAACTCTGCCAGTTATACTCTCGGTTAATGCCCCTTCCTTTAAGGTAGCATTTTTCCATGTAGAGGTTATATCCATCCTATCACTTTGCTCTTCATCGAGCCTACCCAGTTGGCGGTTACATTGCAAGACGGCGATATGCATCATATACCCCAATGAATGACAAAGTATAGTAAGATGGGGCTCAAAGTATTTTTTGCAGGATGTAGGGCCTAAAACAGAAGAACAAAGATAGACTGTTGATTCCCGGCCTGATGAAGGGCACAGACACTTCATCTCCATAAGGTGAATTGGGGGGGGGGGGGGGGTGTCTATGGATTTTACATACGCTCCAAGTTTCCTGCCAAGTAGACCAAACGGACAGGGTATATTCAACCTCAGTGAATCATGCCAATGGCTTACCTTTGGAATCTGAAAACTGATGGCACTTCCTAACAGACAAGTGTGAACAGGTGCAAACTGAACATGAAATTAACCAACAAATAAATAGCTGCACTCTGAGGTGCTAAGGCATGCAAACATTGAATGTAGAAATTTGGATATGCATCACTGCTAAGGAAATAAATAAAACCAAAATTGAGACACAGAGTAAAAAAGGCCAGATTTATGTGATCCCAGCAGCCAGCATCAATGCTCCTTCCAACTAGCTTAAGGTAATTTTTTATTTTCTATTAGCAGGTTCCTGTCCACCCATAAAATTGTACGATGTTCAGCCCAGGTAGAGGCATTTAGGTAGTGACCCAGTAAAAAGATACGTCTTGACTCTGGCTACTTGGCTCGCATAAAACTGGCCTTTATATGCACGGTCTCAATTTTTACATTCATTTCCTTAGCAGTAATGCATGTACAAATAGCAATATTCAATGTTTGTATGCCTTAGCGTCTCAGAGTGCAGCTGTATATTTGTTGGCTTACATTTAGAATCTGAAAACTTCTTAACAGACAAGTGTGAACCGGTGCAAACCGAACATGAGATGTACTCTAGCAATATATACAGCTGCACTCTGAGGCGCTAAGGCATGCACCCATTTAATATTAGAATTAGGACATGCATTACTGCTAGGGAAGTAAATAAAAAAAAAATTAACACACTAAAGGGTGCTTTACACGCAGTGACATCGCTAGCGATCTCTTTAGCGATGTGACACGCCAGATCACACATGTGACCGGCGCTATAAAAACGACCTGTGTGTGATCTCGGCAGATCGCTTCTGCGATCTGGCGTGTCACATCGCTAACGAGATCGCTAACGATGTCGTAGCATGTAAAGCACCCTTTAGAGTATAAAAAAGGCCAGTTTTGTGTGAGCCCAGCAGCCAGCGGCAATGCTCCTTCCCATTAGCTTAAGGTGATTTTTACTTTTCTATTAGCAGATTCCTGCACACCCAGGTGTTCAGTGCGGGTAGAGGCATTTAGGTAGTCATCCAGTAAAAAGATACACCTTGACGCTGGCTGCTGGGCTCACATAAAACTGGCCTTTATGCTTTAAGGGTCTCAATTTTTACATTTCTTTAGTAGTAGTGCATGTCCAAATTCCAATATTAATATAGCCACACTTCCCTCAAAGACCCCCCACCTTGAAAAGCTCAGATCTAGACTATAATAGGAGTTATCACTGAGGTTTCCCAATGTATACACAGCGCAGAACCCATTACTCCATCCATAAAGTCTGCAATTCTCATCCCTTCTATTACCCCCCATCATGGCCAGTGACCCGGCACTCCCACTACCGGATGATTCCCTGTACAGCATGGGGGGGGGGGGGGGGAGAGTGTTTTTGCTTTTCAGCCTCCTGGAGGAGTTTCTTCCTTCACAATATAAAGGAAAAAAAAAAATAATAAGTGGGTTTAGAATGAGCGGTATATACAGATAATGACAGATACGGCTCCCCAGGAATTAACTGGAGTCCATTACTGAAAGCTTACAGTGTCTTTTAGACATTGATGTGATGCTAAAAGGAGATACATTGTCATATATATATATATATATATATATATATATATATATATATATATATATATATATATATATATATATATATATATATATATATATATATATATATATATATATATATATATATATATATATATATATATATATATATATATACACACATATACACACATATACACACATATACACACATATACACACATATACACACATATACACATATATATATATATATATATATATATATATAAAAATCGACGATACATTAAAAGCCTTCACAATTATATCCGTCATCCACAGGTACCTGGATTGTTACTGGTACAATGGTAACAAAACCGTTTAACCAGCGCCGCCTTTGGTTTTGCGATGTGCCGGAGACTGGTTATTTACGGGGCGTAGAACTCATTCTTGGGCTCTGTCTTCAAAAAGAATTGGTAGCCATCTTGTCTGCAAAGAAGGTCGTAGTCAAAGGGACAAAGATCAGCACAATAGATTTCAATTGGTCAGAGTTGCAATACCACATGCAGACCATGGACAAGAGTGGCGCTGTTTCTGGGAGGTAAGGGAACAGACCGATGTTTGGTACTTTAGAGGTTAAGACTTGAACAAAATGTTTTACAGGTCCCTTACCCAACAGCAATGATAATGTTGGTAAGAGAATGTAATATGCAGATAAGAGAAGGTTTAGGAGCTGAGCCCCAATGATAATGTTGTGCAGGACCTACTCATAGAAGGTGCCAGGGATGCAGGTAAGAGAAGGTTCAAGAATTGAGCCTCAATGATAATGTTGGTAAGAGAAGAGAAGGTTCAGGAGCAGAGCATCAATGATAACATTGGTAAGAGAATGTAATATGCAGATAAGAGAAGGTTCAGGAGCTGAGCCTCGATGATAATGTTGGTAAGAGAAGAGAAGGTTCAGGAGCAGAGCCTCAATGATAATGTTGGTAAGAGAATGTAATATGCAGATAAGAGAAGGTTCAGGAGCTGAGCCTCAATGATAATGTTGGTAAGAGAATGTAATATGCAGATAAGAGAAGGTTCAGGAGCTGAGCCTCAATGATGATATGCAGGTCCTACTCATAAAAGGTGCCAGGGATGCAGGTAAAAGAAGGTTTAAGAATTGAGCCTCAATGATAATGTTGGTAAGAGAATGTAATATGCAGATAAGAGAAGGTTCAGGAGCTGAGCCTCAATGATAATGTTGGTAAGAGAATGTAATATGCAGGTAAGAGAAGGTTCAGGAGCTGAGCCTCAATGATAATGTTGTGCAGGACCTACTCATAAAATGTGTCAGGGATGCAGGTAAGAAAAGGTTCAAGAACTGAGCCTCAATGATAATGTTGGTAAGAGAATGTAATATGCAGGTAATGACAGGCTGGGGAACTAAGCCTCAATGATAATGTTGTGCTGGACCCACTAATAAAAGGCACTGGAGATGCAGGTAAAAGAAGGTTCAGGTGCTGAGCTTCAATGATAATGTTGTGCTGCACCCACTAATAAAAGGTGCCAAGTATGCAGGTAAGAGAAGGTTTAGGAGCTGAGCTCCAATGATGATGTTGTGCTGGACCCCACTAATAAAAAGTTGCCAAGGATGCAGGTAATGGAAGGTTGAGGAGCTGAGCCACAATGATAATGTTGGTAAGAGAATGTAATATGCAGGTAATGGAGGGTTGAGGAGCTGAGTAACAGTTATAATGTTGTGCTGGACCCACTAATAAAAGGTGCAAAGGATGAAAGTAATGGAAGGTTGAGGAACTGAGCCTCAATGATAATGTTGTGCTGCACCCACTAACAAAAGGTGCCAAGGATGCAGATAAGAGGTGGTTCAGGAACGGAGCCACAATGAATGTTGTGCTGGACCTGCTAGTTAAAAAGGTGCCAAAGTTGCAGGTAAGAACGATCATGAGCTGAGCCACAATGATAATATTGTGCTGCACCCACTAACAACAGACACTTGGGATGCAGGTAAGAGAAGGTTCAGGAGCTGAGCCACAATGATAATGTTGTGCTGGAGCTACTCATAAAAGGTGTCAAGGATGCAGGCAAGAGAAGGTTCAAGAACTGAGCCTCAATGATAATGTTGTGCTGCACCCACTAATAACAGACACTTGGGATGCAGGTAAGAAAAGGGTGAGGAGCTGAGCCATGATAATGTTGTGCTGCACCCACTAATCTAAGATGCCAGGGATGCAGGTAAGAGGAGGTTCAGGAGCTGATCCACAAAGGTAACGTTGTGCTGCACCCACTAATAAAAGGTGCAAAGGATGCAGGTAAGAGAAGGTTCAGGAACTGAGCCAGAATGATAATGTGATGGAAACACTAAGAAAAGGCACTAGGGATGCAGGTAAGAGAAGGTTCGCAGGGCTCTGGTCCAAGTGCTGAACCACAATGATGTGTTGTCACTGGGGATGCAGGTGGAAGGTCTCCAGGGTCCTGGTCAAGAAGTTGAGCATCAACAATGACGTCTTACCAGGTCTACTAATAAGTCATCCAAAATACAAGTAGGACATGGTTTGCTGGGCTTTGGTGGAATATGGTTATGCAAATCACATTCTCATCTTTAATGCATTTATTAAAAGGTTTGTATGTGCACTCTAGCCCAAAAAATGCTGCCACTGCACCTTGGCTGGTACTCCTGACGGGAACTATATGATGCCCAGCAAGTATTGTGTACAGGTCTAGAAAACATGCAAAATGTTCAACACTTGTCAACAGTCCTGAATTTGTAGGGACTGGCCAGATTTTTTTAGCTCGTTTTGGCATGCTAAGCAAAAGGCTGGGTTGAAAAAAGATGGGGGCATACATAAAACCCCACTCCAAAAGATGGACTGTCATGTCAAGGGACATTCCCATGTAGAACTGGGGGCAGTGTTTAAATATACTGAATCGGCATGGAATAGTTCACTCATCAAAGGTACTGTGCAGCACCTATCACTTACCATATGCAAGTAATTTTATGTTACCTGGTGTAAATGCCGCTGTCCTCCTGAATCCGGCGATGTTTTTCTTTTGTTTCTACGCCTTTCCGTTCCTGAGATATGACCCCCTTTTCCCTGTATATAAATGTAGCCCTTTTTATCTCAGTGGGCGTGGCCTTCAAGAACACACTAAGACTAAATTTACATATAGGGAAGATGGGGTCATATCTCAAGAACAGAGAGGGGCAGAAACATAAGAAAAACAGCGTCGGATTCAGGAGAACAGTGGTATTTACACCAGGTAACAAAAAATTACATATTTTTGGGAAGTGACATGTCCTTTAAGTAGTGCAAAATAATGCAAACAGACTAATCCTGTGGCCACAGAGTGCTTTCTGATGCCAATATATAAAGCCACACAAATTTCCAAATAGTCCATGTTTAACTTAACTTATCCCTATACAGTAGTGCCCTCTATGGCATCGCCCATATAACCACACAAAAGAGCAATACCAGGTGCAAACACTCGATGGTTCCTAATGAAATCCTCACTTGCCTTTAGAGCTCGGCACAGGAGGCTTACCCTTTGTATCCTGAATTAAAAATTAATGAAACTGAGACGACCATTAAAGGGTTAATTAGCCGGAACAAATTGCGGTAATTAGCCGAGGGCCAAAAGAAATTTGTTATTCACTGTATCTGCGAGATTAGACCTGGCGTCCTGGAATCAAATACCAGGGCTATTCATGTCACCTGGGGCTGGCACGGGGCCCGGACTGGCACACAGACTTTATATAAGAATAAGGCTGCACATCAAACTTAGATAATGGTATAATGCCTCAAGCATATGGAAAAATATTGGAATATACAATGAAAAATGCTACTTGCTAATTTGAACATGTGAATAATGAATTGCATACCTGCTATGAATATTAGGAAAAAGGAGATATTTAGCAATCGCATTGATCAATGTAACTGAGCCCCAAGGCCTCGTCAAGGCATATCTCTATATTGGGGTCCCTAGCTCTGTGACCCTAACTGTGTGTCATCTCATTGCAATTAAAAACTGCTATGGGTGGAGAGGGGTAACTAAGGACTTTCTTATATAGGAGATGGAAAAAACATGGCCGAAAGGGGCGGAGCTGTGTTCACATTCAGAAAAAAAACTACATATAACTGAATAGGATAACTGAAGTGAGCACTAATATATATATATGAGTGCAAGCCAAAAATACATACCATATATAAGAATAAGGCTGCACATCAAACTTAGATAATGGTATAATGCCTCAAGCATATGGAAAAATATTGGAATATACAATGAAAAATGCTACTTGCTAATTTGAACATGTGAATAATGAATTGCATACCTGCTATGAATATTAGGAAAAAGGAGATATTTAGCAATCGCATTGATCAATGTAACTGAGCCCCAAGGCCTCGTCAAGGCATATCTCTATATTGGGGTCCCTAGCTCTGTGACCCTAACTGTGTGTCATCTCATTGCAATTAAAAACTGCTATGGGTGGAGAGGGGTAACTAAGGACTTTCTTATATAGGAGATGGAAAAAACATGGCAGTTTTTAATTGCAATGAGATGACACACAGTTAGGGTCACAGAGCTAGGGACCCCAATATAGAGATATGCCTTGACGAGGCCTTGGGGCTCAGTTACATTGATCAATGCGATTGCTAAATATCTCCTTTTTCCTAATATTCATAGCAGGTATGCAATTCATTATTCACATGTTCAAATTAGCAAGTAGCATTTTTCATTGTATATTCCAATATTTTTCCATATGCTTGAGGCATTATACCATTATCTAAGTTTGATGTGCAGCCTTATTCTTATATATGGCACACAGACTTGTCACTTCGTAAGCCGCGTCGTTACGGTGTAAATGCCCACGCCAGGCGGCATCTATCTGGAGAAAACGCAACTACAAATCAGTTTATATAGCATCGATATAGCAGCCCAATATAGAGGGGCACCATTTATTATTATGGGGTCTGTTCAGGTGCCATTATAAAAACCCCAAACACTTTAGTGTCATTTACAGTGAATAGATCGAAATGCGGAGCCATCATTGGCTGAATACTCCGTGTCCTGAGAACGGCCCCCGATGCCCCATTCAATGTTCCCTCAGTCACCTCCAAACATCATTTGCAGGTTTTTTTAATCCCTTCTTTGGTTTGACTTTTTGCACCAAATTATTGAATTAGCATATTTCATCCCATGCACTCGCATCGTATGCCATACCATCGAGTGAATCCAGCCTTCAACTCATTTCAGCTGCAGTCTGCATAGGCAGCAACTAAGATGACAATTTGCTCAATATAATCAGTTAACCCATCTTTGCTGCACTCTGCTTAGGCAATAACAGGGATGACAATATGTACAGTATAATCATTACATCCATCAGTACTGTGCTCTGCATAAGCAGCAACAGAGAGAGCATTCCGGATACTCAAACCCATATTTTCTGTGCTGTGTATAGGCAGCAACAATGCTCAGTAGAATCATTAAACCATCTTTGACATGCTCTGCATAGGCAGCAACTGAGATAAAGCACTCAGTATAATCATAAAACCCTTATTTGCTGTGCTCTGCACGGGCAGCAATAGAGAGGACAATATGCTCAGAATAATCAAATCAATCTTTGATGTGCTCTGCATAGGCAGCAACTGATATAGAACACTCTGTGTAATCATTAAACCCCTCCTTGCTGCGCTCTGCATAGGCATGCAGAGATAATATTCTCATATAATCATTAAACCCATCTTTGATGTGCTCTGCATGGGCAGAAACTGAGAACACAGTGTAACAATTAAACCCCTCCTTGCTGCGCTCTGCATAGGCAGGCAACAGAAAACAATATGCTCATATACTCATTAAACCCATATTTGATGTGCTCTGCAGAGGCAGCAACTGCGATAAAGCACTCTGTATACTCAAACCCATATTTGCTGTGCTCTGTATAGGCAGCAACAGAGATGGCAAGATGCTCAGTATAATCATTAAACCCATCTTTGATGTGCTCGGTGTAGGCAGTAATTGAGATAAAGCACTCCATATACTCAAACCCATATTTGCTGTGCTCTGCATAGGCAGCAACAGATGACAACATGCTCTGCATAGGTGCTATAGGATCAATTAATCAATCTAGTGCTTGCTGGAAACACTAGCACATAGAATACCACATGTGCATACAGGAATGATAACACAGAGGTTGGGGAAGAGTCCGAGAACCCGGCAGGCTCCCTGTAATACAAGGCAGAGACTTTCATTTATAAACCTTTCATATAAATGTTATTTTTTTTTTCGACACCAATCACAATCCTTTCACAGTGATGACCCCAGAACTCCCGCAATATCACAAATAGCATTATCAAAATGGTATAACTTTCCAGCAATCATCCTAAGCACAGCGCTCCTGCAGCTTGATTACTGGTAATATCCTGGCCGCGCACAGAAAATCTATTTTTCTCATTAAATCCATATTCGGTCAGAAAAGGTTAGTGG
Organism: Anomaloglossus baeobatrachus; assembly: GCF_048569485.1. Classification (NCBI taxonomy): domain Eukaryota; kingdom Metazoa; phylum Chordata; class Amphibia; order Anura; family Aromobatidae; genus Anomaloglossus; species Anomaloglossus baeobatrachus. The sequence goes on along the minus strand of NC_134362.1, from coordinate 194,742,606 downwards.
ATTTTCTTGTTTTTTGAGCAGACGCGGCTGAAATGACCATTCGGTGGAATTAACAGCGCGGCCATTTCAGCCTACAAAAATCATGGCATTCCAGACGTCAATCACAAAGAAAAGTTTTCTTTTATAGGAACCAGATTTGGATTCATGCTGCCCTGTGTCACGGGCGGCAAATCCGGAGAGGAGTTTTACTTTCCTCCCGACTGCCTTGGGCGCCTCCCCCGCTCCCCCGACTGCCTTGCGCGCCTTCCCCCTCTCCCCCGACTGCCTTGCGCGCCTTCCCCCTCTCCCCCGATTGCCTTGCGCGCCTTCCCCCTCTCCCCCGACTGCCTTGCGCGCCTTCCCCCTCTCCCCCGACTGCCTTGCGCGCCTTCCCCCTCTCCCCCGACTGCCTTGCGCGCCTTCCCCCTCTCCCCCGACTGCCTTGCGCGCCTTCCCCCTCTCCCCCGACTGCCTTGCGCGCCTTCCCCCTCTCCCCCGACTGCCTTGCGCGCCTTCCCCCTCTCCCCCGACTGCCTTGCGCGCCTTCCCCCTCTCCCCCGACTGCCTTGCGCGCCTTCCCCCTCTCCCCCGACTGCCTTGGGCGCCTTCCCCCTCTCCCCCGACTGCCTTGGGCGCCTTCCCCCTCTCCCCCGACTGCCTTGGGCGCCTTCCCCCCTCTCCACCGACTGCCTTGGGCGCCTTCCCCCTCTCCACCGACTGCCTTGGGCGCCTCCCCCTCTCCACCGACTGCCTTGGGCGCCTCCCCCTCTCCCCCGACTGCCTTGGGCGCCTCCCCCTCTCCCCCGACTGCCTTGGGCGCCTTCCCCCTCTCCCCCGACTGCCTTGGGCGCCTTCCCCCTCTCCCCCGACTGCCTTGGGCGCCTTCCCCCTCTCCCCCGACTGCCTTGGGCGCCTTCCCCCTCTCCCCCGACTGCCTTGGGCGCCTTCCCCCTCTCCCCCGACTGCCTTGGGCGCCTCCCCCTCTCCCCCGACTGCCTTGCGCGCCTTCCCCCTCTCCCCCGACTGCCTTGCGCGCCTTCCCCCTCTCCCCCGACTGCCTTGCGCGCCTTCCCCCTCTCCCCCGACTCGCTTGCGCGCCTTCCCCCTCTCCCCTGACTCGCTTGCGCGCCTCCCCCTCTCCCCTGACTCGCTTGCGCGCCTCCCCCTCTCCCCTGACTCGCTTGCGCGCCTCCCCCTCTCCCCTGACTCGCTTGCGCGCCTCCCCCTCTCCCCTGACTCACTTGCGGCTTCCCATGTGAGTGTATCGGATGATCATGGGGAGGAGGGATATGAGAGGAGAAGACACTGAAGACCTGGCACTAGTCCTCCAAGACACATGGCACCAAATTCATTATTGCATTTGCGCCTTTTTTGGCCTCTTTAGTTTAATTTGCACATTTCTTGACGTCTATTTTATAAGTATTTGCGTTTTCTTCCCCTACTTTTGTGATTGCAGGTGAGGTTTTGAGGTTTGGGGTTTCCAGCGGATTTATCAATTGCAACTGCTTAAAAAGTTACAAAGTTTTTGTACAAATATTCCACAAACATTGTTACACATGTTCACACTATAATGTGTACAGAGGTTGTTCACTACTTGAGTATGTGTGCATGCTGAGGAACTTTCTGCACCCCAAATTCCATATTCTGGCAGAAAAACACCTAAAAAAGGAGAGTTTTTGCCTCATTTTGGTGCATTTTTTTGCCATGCATTTTTCATTATGAAGTCAAAGGGTGTAAGGGCTGAAAAAAGCAAGGAAAAACACACCAAGAAGACCTGCTGCAGTTTTGTTCTGTACCAAAATCTGCAAAAGAAAAAAAAGCAGCAAAGTGTGCACAGCACTGTAGAATTCTCATTGACTTTGCTGGCATAAGGATAAACATGGTGTTTTTGTAACAAAACTGCACCAAAAAGCACAGTGTGCACACAGCCTTTACGGTCTATCCTTCGGATAAAGCTGCTTTCACACATCCATTTTTCGCCGTCAGGCACAATCCGACAAATTGCGGATAAAACGGATCCGTTTTATTCCCCATTGACTTGTATTAGTGCCGAATTGTTCCGGATGGCCTTACGTTGCATGCGGCGTCGGCAAAATTTCTTCGTCCGGCTCCCAGAAAGGACGTAGCATACAATTTTTTTTGTCGCCGGAAAAAAAAAAAAAAAAACAGACCTTGCTGGATCCGGCATGTGTAATGGAAGCCTATGAGCGCCGGATCCGTCGTCATCCGGCATATGACAGAATCCAACGACGGATCATTTTTTTTTTTTTAATTGCGCATGCTCAGTATCACAACGGATCCGTCAAAAAAACGGAAGGCACGCATGGAGAAAACTGATGCGACAGATCCGTTTTTTTCGCCGGATTGTGCCTGACAGCGAAAAACGGATGTGTGAAAGCAGCCTTAGGCATCAATGTATGATCGGATGGGGTGCAACATCCGGCACCGCCACTGATTAACGGTTCTTGGTGCCGGTTGCAAATGCTCAGTTCCGAAGCTGTTCAGTCTCCGGTGAGCGGCCGTAGCTGGGTATTGCATATTCGCCTCCCATTGACATCAATGGGAGGGTATGCAGTGCCCGGCCATGATTAAAGGGGGCACCTCCGGAACTGAGCATTTCGGCTGCCTGCTGCCACAAGGAATAGTGGACCAGTGGGGATGCAAAGTATGGGATCCTGGCCAATCAAACATTGATGACCTATCCTTAGGATAGGTCATCAATGTTAAAGTAGTGGACAACCCTTTTAAGTAATGCAATAATGCTACTGTGGAGGACTCACAATTATGTGATTGTAAACAGTAGACAACGATAAAGAGCTGCAAAGACAATGTGCAATAGCTCCATTTCTAGCAGAATCCATACTCATACATAAAAATAAAATATATAATTTACTGCTCCAAAAAATAAACGCTTACGCAAGGAATTTGTATGTTGGAATAATAATAATTAGTATTTAAATATATAATATATTTAAAAAAAAAAAAAAATTATATATAATATAAATATATTTTACTGCTCCAAAAAATAAAAGGGAATACTTACACAAAGACTTTGTATGTTGGTGCTCCCTTTATTTTATAAAAAATATATTAATAAAGGGAGCACCAACATACAAAGTCTTTGTGTAAGCATTCCCTTTAATTTTTTGGAGAATATATATATTTATATATATAATTATAGAGAGAGAGATAGAGATATATAGATATATATATATATATATATATATATATATATATATATAGAGATATATATATATATATATATATATATATATATATATATATATATATATTATGAGCACCAACATACAATGTCTTTGTGTAAGCATTCCCTTTATTTTTTTGGAGATTATATATATATATATATATATATATATAATCTCCAAAAAAATAAAGGGAATGCTTACACAAAGACATTGTATGTTGGTGCTCATATATATATATAATAAAGGGAGCACCAACATACAAAGTCTTTGTGTAAGCATTCCCTTTATTTTTTGGAGCAGTAAAATATATTTATATTATATATAAATATTTTTATTTATTTTTTTTAAATATATTATATATTTAAATATACACATATACACGCGATCAAATCACATGCATCCCATTAATAGAAATCCTATTTGAACATTACAATTCAAGCACAAAAAAATCCCCTCTTAGATACAAAAAAATTCGCACATTGCATATTTTTACGTTACGGTCCCAGCACAATCAATGAGATTTCTAAAACCTCATGCACATGCTACTTTTTTACATGGTTATTTTGATCTCTGCTCCATTTTTTGCAGGGGAAGCATGACAATTCCCGCAGCATTTTTGCAGCACTTTTTACCAAATGAATGAGTGAAAATCGCACATAAAACCACGGATCATCGGCATCCGATTTACGGTACTTACACCACTGTTTGGTGCAGAAAAAAAAAATGTTGCAAAGACGCATAGTGTGGATTAGTATTAATAAATTAAAAAAACCCATGTAACTAAATTCCCACTGACCTGGACCAACAAAAACCCCACAGGAGCCGCTGATTAGGAGGAGGAGTGAGGGAGGGTCTCCTATTATAACCTCCTGTGCTGATTAACTCTTTCACTGAACCATTTGTAGCAGTATTTACAAATAGAGAGCAAATGTTTACAAAACAAAGCGCAGAAACAGTTCAATGAATAGAACTGGACGGAAAACACGGTTTATTATTTTATTTTTATATGTAAATATCTATATTTTTGCGCAGGATTGTCTGTGCCTCTCTTCATTTTTTATTTATCCTCATGTTACAAGAGGAGTATAACTTTTTTTTATTTTTTTTTAGTTGATAGAGTTGTTATATGACTTTGTTTTTTTCTTTAGTTATTATCATTACCATGTTGGGGTCTGGAGGATGTTCTGATCTTTTATTATTCCATTTTTTGGGCGGAGGGGGTGAAGTGAACAGCAATTCCATCATTTCGATCTCCTCATATGGCAGGCATTGGGTTCTGCAATAGGAGGACCCACTCCGCAATCATGTTGTGGAAGGGATGGTGTGCGCCGGAAGGTTCACCTCTTCCAACTTCTTAGGCTATGTGTCCACGCTGCGGAAAATGCGCGGATTTTGCCGCGGATTTTTCGCGGAAAAGCCGCGGATTTCCCGAAAATCTGCAGCACAGGCACTTCCCAGCCATTTCTATGGCATTTTGGAAATGCTGTGCCCATGCTGCAGATTTTTCCGCAGCGGATTTTGATCCGGAAAAATCTGCAACATGTCAATTATTGTTGCAGATTTTCATCCGGATTTTGCCTTTAAAATTGAAAAAAAAATTCGCAAAATCCGCATCAAAATCTGCATCAAATCCGCGGCAAATCCGCACCTGCGGATTTTGCGGGAAAGCTGCGGATTTTGATGCAGAAAAATCCGCAGCTACATTCTCCCGTGGACACATAGCCTTAGGCCATATTTCTACGTAGCATACATACTGCACTTTTTTTTTTTTTTACCATTGCGTTGAACAGTTCAAGCATAGTGTGAGGAAAGAGTTAACTTTTTTAATGGTTAGAAAAATCATAGAAATTCATTCTCCTTTGCAAAGAGCACGACCAGACTTGTTTATGTAACAGACTCTGAGAGTGCATTCCAGGACTCTAGACGTCGAGACCCAAGGACAGAGCGATAAGACCTGCAGCCTGGTTTAAGACAATAAGAGTTGTGTTTTACGCTTACGCCAGGAACCGAAACTCATTTATACTTTTACTGAGAAATGGAAACTTATGTTTATGACGAGAAACGAAACTAATGCCTTTGTACACGACACAGTTACGCCCCTATTAGTTTGATAAACCCTGTCTGTGTGCAAATAAATTAGTCTTCTTTGGAGCGCACAGCCCTAGCCTTCTGTGTGGATATCAGCGTCTGTCTGTATCTCATTGGGGCTGAGGGAAGCTGAGGGGGGGCCCCGGGACTCCCTCCGCATTTGGTCATCGCTGGCAACTGTTGTGACTTATTAGTCAACCTAACAATAGTGGATGTGATCCATGAAAACTCATGCCCTCTGTCCATTTAGAGATGAGGTTGAATTGTGCTTTTTGTGGTACTCAGCAGTACAGATCAAAGTATTGTAGTGCGCATGCGCAGGACCTCAATGCTGGCGAGTGTGGATGACATAGGACGTGTCATGCACCCAGGCTTCAGAAGAAGGAGGACAAAGATGGCTGAAAGAGGAGGCACCGCACCCGGAGAACAGAGACACCTATCCGACCAGTCTGCACCATAGGTGAGTATTATAAAGGCATTTTACACAGCGGCCTGGACTCATATAGAGTATGTTAGAATGCTGTATACAAGAGTGGCTGCAGCTTATAGTCACCAAATCTGGTGACAGATTCCCTTTAATGCTATGGTTGGAAGTTAAGCAAGGACAAGCAGCCAACACTGGTCACGAGTGTCGCTCATTTCAGGGGCTGGACTAGTCCCTGTGCACTGTGGGGCATGCACAATGACAGTTCGCTCTTTGTTGTCGGCTCAGATCAGCAGTAAAGAGTCTGTAACAGAGCACGTTGTGAGAATGACCTGCGTGCAGAGACCTGTGATGTCACTTGTGGGGACTAGAGATGAGCGGACCTGAGGTTCATTTTTCGAACCGAACATCAAATTTTAAAAATCAAGGTTCGGAGTTCGGATGCTTTACGTGCGAACAAAACGCGCACGAGTAATGCTGTGGTCAGGTACGCTTGGTGCTCAGCCCTGTGCGAGCCGCTTCCAATCTTTGAACGGAGCACACTGGGGGTAACAACAGCGCGATCACATAAAGTGTGCAAAAAAAAAAAAAAGTTTGAAAAAGCCCGTCTGCCCTCCCTCCGCTGGAAGTATTCTGCTTATGTCTGGCTGTATGTGGGCGGAGATACAAACTGCCAATCAGTGACTACTGGATCCAGGTTCGGGTCAAGCTCGAGCCTTTGGAGCTAGGCTCGTTTGCTGCCATAAACTGAGCCTCATCTCTAGTGGGGACATCATTGGTCTCTGAAAGCTAGATATTCTGACACTGCTCTGTTGCCAACTCAATACTGCTGATTTGAGTCGGCAACAGAGAAGGCACTGTCATTGTGCACAAGGAATTAGCTCAGCCCCTGCAATGAGCGTCTCTAGTGGGGACATCATTGGTCTCTGCAAGCTGGGTATTTTGACACTGCTCTGTTGCCAACTCAATACTGCTGATTTGAGTCGGCAACAGAGAAGGCACTGCCATTGTGCACAAGAAATTAGCTTAGCCCCGGCAATGAGCATCTCTAGTGGGGACATCATTGGTCTCTGTAAGCTAAGTATTCTTACACTGTTCTGTTACCAACTCAATACTGCTAATTTGATTCGGCAACAGAGAAGGCACAAGTCATTGTGCACAAGGAATTAGCTCAGCCTCTGCAATGAGCATCTCTAGTGAGGACATCATTGGTCTCTGCAAGCTAAGTATTCTGACACTGCTCTGTTGTCAAATCAATACTGCTGAATTGAGTCGGCAACAGAGAAGGCACTGTCATTGTGCACAAGCAATTAGCTCAGCCCCTGCAATGAGCGTCTCTAGTGGGGACATCATTGGTCTCTGCAAGCTGGGTATTCTGACACTGCTCTGTTGCCAACTTGTTACTACTCATTTGAGACAACAGCATAGAACGCGCTGGCACTGTGCACAAGGAACTAGTTCAGCCCCTGCAATGAGCGTCACTGATGATGCTTCATTTCAGTGAAGGGGCAGAAGCTGCAGCAGTGACTGCAGCCTCTGTTCCCTGATGACGCTTAGTTTGAGTATCACAGCATGCACTGGGATTTTCAAACTAAGTGTCTTCCGCTCCGTGATGACACTTGAGTATCCCAGCATGCACTGGGATTTTCAAACAAAGTGTTTTCTGCTCCCTGATGACACTTAGTTTGAGTATCACAGCATGCACTGGAATTTTCAAACAACATGTTTTCTGCTCCCTGGTGATGCTTAGTTTGAGTATCCCAGCATGCACTGGGATTTCCAAACAAAGTGTCTTTTGCTCCCTGATGACGCATAGTTTGAGTATCCCAGCATGCACTGGGATTTTCAAAGTGTCTTCTGCTCCCTGATGACACTTAGTTTGAGTATCCGAGCATGCACTGGGATTTCCAAACAAAGTGTCTTTTGTTCCCTGATGACACTTAGTTTGAGTATCCCAGCATGCACTGGGATTTCCAAACGAAGTGTCTTCTGCTCCCTGATGACGCATAGTTTGAGTATCTCAGCATGCACTGGGATTTTCAAAGTGTCTTCTTCTCCCTGATGACACTTAGTTTGAGTATCCCAGCATGCATTGGGTTTACCAAACAATGTGTCTTTTGCTCCCTGATGACACTTAGTTTGAGTATCCCAGCATGCACTGGGATTTCCAAACAAAGCGTCATCAGGAAGCAGAAGCTGTGGTCACTGCTGCAGCATCTTCCCCTTCCCTGAAATGAAGCGTCATCAGAAAGGAAGTAGGAGAAAAGTAGAATAGCAATTAGAAAGGATAGGGAATTTTTAATTCAAGTATATTAGAAAATAGTTTAGATTATGGCACTAAATAGATAGGAATTTAGAATGACAAATTACATTGGCCTTCAGACTACCCCTTTAAGAGCCTGTGCCTACCTAGTGTGTGAATAATCGTACTGAATTTTTTTTTTTGTCTGTAACACCCGTATCACATCCCCGGTGATAGATATGAATGATTATATAGATTTTGATATATGAACAGAGATCTTTCCGTTACTTTGGGAAAATACAATTGTTCGCGCTCAGAGTCTGTAATAATCTGTCCCATATCACAGAAAAGAGTGAAATATAATGGCATTTCATAGTCGTTAAGAATGATTGGGACGCACATTATAATTTAAATTGCGTGAAAGTCTAATCTGCTGCAAATTAGACAGATTAATACAATGAAGATATTCCGCTGCGCTAATGCATCGCTGTCTCCGACCATTTCTGCCTCTCCAATAATAGTTATAATTTGTGATTAATGGTCTCGTCTTCCAAACTGACTTTGTGTTCGCAGTCTTGACAGGAAGAATAGGGGAAGACGCATCCTACTATCAACTATACACTAAAATGCAGATTCCTCTTAAAGGGGAAACTAGACGAAAAATGGATTTTGGTGCAACCATTGATTTAGAGACTAAAGGGGGCTTTACACGCAACAACGTCGCTAACGAGGCCGGATGTGCGTCACGAATTCCATGACTCCAACGACATCTCGTTAGCGATGTCGTTGCGTGTAATGGTGCCTTAATTCCTCCCAAAATTGAAAATTCAGCTGAGATTATAGTAATCAGGGGCTGATTGCAGAACGCTTAATAGGGGGGTCCTTGCAGGACTTTTATACTTAGGTATTCCTTGGACGGTGTATGCTGCAGTCAACAAAGATTTGGTTTTCTGGCCTCTGTTCTAGAAAATGGAAAAATCCTGTTCTGAATGGGGAGTCCTACTGCAACAAGCCTATCTTAGGCATAGCCTGACCATGAGTGACGCTCGTTTCAGGGGCTGGGCCAGTCCCTGTGCGCTGTGGGTCATGCACAATGACAGTGCACTCTTTGTTATTGGCTCAGATCAGCAGTAACCAGCCAGCAACCGAGCGCGTAATTAGAATACCCTGTGTGCAGAGACCTGTGATGTCACTATTCTAATACTGCTCTGTCGCCAACTCATTACTACTCATTTGAGACAGCAGCATAGAACGCGCTGTCATTGTGTACAAGGAATTAGCTCAGCCACTGCAATGAGCGTCTCTAGTGAGGACATCGTTGGTCTCTGCAAGCTGGGTATTCTGACACTGCTCTGTTGTCAACTCAATACTGCTGATTTCAGTCGGCAACACAGAAGGCACTGTCATTGTGCACAATGAATTAGCTCATCCCCTGCAATGAGCGTCTTTAGTGGGGACATCATTGGTCTCTGCAAGCTGGGTATTCTGACACTGCTCTGTTGTCAACTCAATACTGCTGATTTGAGTCAGGAACAGAGAAGGCACTGTCATTGTGCACAAGGAATTAGCTCAGCCCCCGCAATGAGCGTCTCTAGTGGAGACATCATTGCTCTCTGTAAGCTGGGTATTCTGACGCTGCTCTGTCGCTGACTTGTTACTACTCATTTGAGACAGCAGCATAGATTGCGCTGTCATTGTGCACAAGGAATTAGCTCAGCCCCTGCAATGAGCGTCTCTAGTGGGGACATCATTGGTCTCTGTAAGCTGGGGTTTCTGATGCTGCTCTGTTGCCAACTCGTTAATACTCATTTGAGACAGCAGCATAGAATGCGCTGTCATTGTGCACAACCAATTAGCTCAGCCCCTGCAATGAGCGTCTCTAGTGGGGACATCATTGGTCTCTGCAAGCTGGGTATTCTGACACTGCTCTGTTGCCAACTCGTTACTGCTGATTTGAGACAGTGTGACACCCTGGACCCCAGGGGTCACAGGTCACTACACAACATCATACATCCCCCCTTCCCTGGACAGGTCACACCAGTCAAACATTAAATCCTTGTTGCCACCCTCCAGGGTTGATGTCCACACCAGGTGGGGTGGAGCCAGGTGGTTGGCCCCGCCCACCGAGGAGTTCACAGGCCTGGAGGCGGGAAAACACGGTAGTCAGTCCAGTTGTGGTCAGTGGAGAGTGAGGAGTGAAACTGTTTGTGTCTGGGTCGGAACCCAGGCACTTCCAGCAAGGTCGGCAGACGGTGGTGGCCGTCTGCAGGAGTTGGTGACGGTCAGCGGAACCGTAGGACCGGGGTTGGGCGGTGGCCCGCCGGTACCGAACCGGGGAGCCGATTAGAGCCAAGCACCAGGCAGGGTACTCAGACCCCGAATAGGCTTGAAGACATCCTTTAGTCAAATTTACTGATTGCGGTCTGGACCTCAGGGGTTCATTCCCACCCAAGTCCCGATTGAAGGCAACAGCCCAACCATTCAGGATAAGCGCCACCGCCAAAGACCAGAGATCCAAAGGGCCAGTGTCTGTGGGCCTGCCCACGTCGGGGAGCGGACTACCGGTGCCCAGGCATTGCAGTCAAAATACAAAACACAGGTGCAAGGAGATGACAGCCACCATCAACCCATCCAGGGAGAACACCGCAGCTGGCTACGGGCTCCGTCCATCCAGCCGTTTGGTTTACCAGAGACTCTGTCCATCTGTGTCTTAGTGAGTACACCTGTGCCATCCGGCACCGTGCTGCGCTGCACCGCAACCCTGCACCTTGCCAAAACCCATCCTGCGGAACCCTCCCTCCTACCGGGCCCCGGGACCAACAGCCCCTACCCAGGGAGGGGTCAACACCTAGCTGCTCCCCGCCATCGCTACGGGAAACCTCGTCACCAGCAGCGGTGGTGCCCACCATCACCACAACCCGTGGGTGGTGTCACGAACTCTATATATATACATATCCCCAGAAGTCCAGCTCCCCTTTTCACTCAAGGGCGAGGAGCCTCGGGTCCGGCCCACTCGAGCCACCGAGGAGAAGGCACCGGATCCGAGCATGATCTCCCCGAGCAGCCCCTGCGACGGGAAAGCTGGCCCCTGCCCCAGAGAACTGCAGCATAGAATGCGCTGTCATTGTGCACAAGGAACTAGCTCAGCCCCTGCAATGAGCGTCACTGATTACACTTTGTTTTAGGGAAAAGGCAGATGATGCGGCAGTGACCGCAGCTTCTGCTCCCTGATGATGCTTAGTTTGAGTATCCCAGCATGCACTGGGATTTTTAAACAAAGTGTTTTCTGCTCCCTGATGACGCTTAGTTTGAGTATCACAGCATGCACTGGGATTTCCAAACACAGCATCATCAGGGAGCACAAGCTGCCGTCACTGCTGCAGCATCTGCCCCTTCACTGAAACGAAGTGTCATCAAAAAGGAAGTAGGAGAAAAGTAGAATAGCAATTAGAAAGGAAAGGGAATTTTTAATTCAAGTATATTAGACAATAGTTTAGATGAGCGTCTCTAGTGGGGACATAATTGGTCTCTGCAAGCTGGGTATTCTGACACTGCTCTGTTGCCAACTTGTTACTACTCATTTGAGACAGCAACATAGAACGTGCTGTCATTGTACACAAGGAACTAGCTCAGCCCCATCCAATGAAAGTTACTGATGAGGCTTTGTTTCAGAGAAGGGGCAGATGCTGCAGCAGTGACCGCAGCTTCTGCTCCCCGATGATGCTTAGTTTGAGTATTCCAGCATGCACTGGGATTTTCAAACAAAGTGTCATCAGGGAACAGAACAGCTCCACTACAATAGGCTCACTTGCGGCCCTATAGATCAAGTGACAACATAAATTACTACTGGGTCTGGGGATGTCACACGGTATTTGGCTCTAAACTTGCCGAGTGTCATGATGCTATTCACACTGCAGAATCTGACACTCCACACTATGCCTCCTTTGGTGCTTCTTTGTTGCACAGACAGGCTCGGGCGTCAGCCTGCTGTCTGCTTACGAGCCATCAACGTGTCAGTGAGAGCAGTAAGTTCCTCCTCTGGCTAAAAAAGGGCCTTCTGGTTAAATTCACAAACAAACTGTTTGCTTTAAAAATGTACAAGTTTTTCTTCCAGCTGCAACTTCTTCAATAAATGCTCCAGTCTGGGCAGTTTATAGACGACGTTTTCGTTCATGAAGTCTTTCGTGAAGTTATGTTAGGCTGTGTTCACATTGTGTCATGCTAGGTATGAGGAAGTACCAAGCAAATGACAAAAGGGAAGGGAAACCCAATGTCTAGGGAGCAGGGAGATGGTGACCCCTGACCAAACCTACTGCTGACCCCTGGCTTCCCTCACCACCCTAGATAGGTTCCACATCTATGCGCCGAGCAGGATACCTGACCCTGGCTTCCCTCACCACCCTAGATAGGTTCTGCCCCTATGCGCCGAGCAGGATACCTGACCCTGGCTTCCCTCACCACCCTAGATAGGTTCTGTCCCTATGCTCTGAGAAGGATACCTGACCCTGGCTTCCCTCACCACCCTAGATAGGTTCCACACCTATGCGCCGAGCAGGATACCTGACCCTGGCTTCCCTCACCACCCTAGATAGGTTCTGCCCCTATGCTCTGAGAAGGATACCTGACCCTGGCTTCCCTCACCACCCTAGATAGGTTCTGCCCCTATGCTCTGAGCAGGATACCTGACCCTGGCTTCCCTCACCACCCTAGATAGGTTCCGCAACTACACGATTGTGTGTCAAGCGTGACCCACCAGTGACAATTGAGCATTTCACGCAGTGTTATATTCAGAGTGGATTTGCTCCAAAATCCTTCACAAAATTTGCTTCAAAATGCAAGGAAAACTTTTTCTATTCATTACACTAAGAAATCTACTTTGCTGTTTATATATTTATTGAGCTTTTTTTCTATAGGCCCATAGAGTTTTTCGAGCAGTTTTTGGGGTGGAAACTGAATCAAAACTCGCGAGGCACTAGCAAGTGTGATTCTGGCCTTAATCTGCTCTTAACTCCCCCTGTGTTGGTCACACCTCCTCCTGAGTCTCTGTCGCTAGTGGGTGGAAGTCCCAGTGTTTGGTTGGCAACCTTAAGACCCGACCCTTGCCCGGTACCCAGTGGGGAGGGCAACCTACTGTATGTATGGTATAAGTGTATGTGAAACCAACACTGACCTTTTCCGGACCCCGGATGAGTACTGCATCTTAAGTGAGATGCAGTACCCTGTGGTGACTGAAGCCTTAGGGGTGCCACACACGCATGGCTAAATGCGCTTCTCAATTATCCAACTGGTACTTTCCTCTGTACTGATGAGGGGCAAAAAACCCCAAACACTGTTTGCTGAACCCCTTGTTTCTCTGATATGAGGTAAATCTTAGAATGTTGTTTCCAATGAATCATTGGTTTGAAAATAAGTCTCCGTATTGAGGTGGGACTCATCAACAAGAGCCGCTATGCCTCTTATCTTGATTGTCAAAAGAGAGAAACATTTGTAGCAAAATTAGAAAGTATTTTTGTTTTGCAAACAGAGCCCGGTGCTTTTATCGAGCATTTTGCCCTAATATCGTCTGAGCGTTCTTCCAGGAGATCTTCAACAGAAGGAACATCAGACTGGGCGGCATTCTCCTGGATGTACGAAGACAGGCACTTTATTGCAAAGCGACGTATAATAAGACTATTTTAGAAAATGACGGTTGTTTGAGGAGTGTGCGGAGAACGGCGCTCGGTAAATTGCCCCGGCTGTTGGATCCTGTTGACAATTGTGTTCCTTACAAATGTCAAGATGATCAAAACAAAGGACACGCGGCGGAGTTATTGGAAATTAAAGAAAAATTATTGTAAACAAGTTGTTCCAGCGTAAAAGGAACAGTCGGGAAAGTAGATGCCGAATACTGACAAACTGGGAAAAAAATCAGATTATATACTTATAGGTATTTGTAAAGTCAGGGTGCAAATAAGTTTCCTCCTCTCTGCAGGTTTGTTATCAGCTACATTGCTTGATTTCTACCTGAGCCCCCTAGGGTCCATCTAACACTCCACACTATGCCTCCTTTGGTGTGTCTGTGTTACAGACAGGCTCGGGCATCGACCAGCTGTGTGCTCATTAGTGATCACACAGGGTTAATTGTTGTGAATACTGTCTGGTGGAGTTCCGCTCTTGGACTCCTTCCTGTGGTCGCTGAGGTTAGTGGTTAGATTCGGTTCCCCAGTTCTACACACCTGGTTTGCAGCTCAAACCTTGATTTTGGATATAGGTGTCACGCTCCCCGGTCCCCGTGCTGCGCTTCCCGGTCCTTCCCTCCACTGCCTCCCTGCTCCCTCTCCCTCACCTACGTCCTCCATGTGTCCTGCTCCCCGCTCCCGACGCTCCTCTGCTTCACAGGACACTCTGCCGGGCACTCCTGCTTCCTCTGCACCGCTTCCTGCCCTGGCTTCTGGCATACGGGCCTCGCGCATGCGCATTAGGGCGCGCGCACGGTCACTGATCCTCTCTTAAAGGACCAGCACCCAGAAACAGGATATTGCCTATACAGGTACAGGGTATAAGAGGATTCCCCTTCCAGGTGGGCGGGGCCTGTTCTACGTGTTTAGTAAGCTAGGAGTTCAGGTCCCCTTCTGTCTTGTCCGGTATTAACCCTTGTCTGTCTCATAGAGCCTGTCCTGCCACGCCAACCGGTTCTAACCACGCCAGCTCCAGAACTCCTGTCGGTGACTGTCGGCTGATAATCCACCACCTCTTCAGTCCCGCCAGTCTCCAGTCCCTGGCTCTGTGTGGTGACCTGCCATCTTGCTCAGCTGGTTATGGATTCTGCCTGACATCTACCCGGCCTCTGACCCTGAGCCTCGTCACCTGGACTACCTTCTCCGTACGGACTGTCTTGCTACCAGGAGTGCATCAAGGCCCTCTGGCGGGGTGACCGGCCTGGTTGCCTCACCCGGGGAATCCGGTGTACGGTCCAGTGTTTCCACCACCAGGTCCTAACAATAGGTGTGTGCTAGCTGTTTATCTCTGCCAGTTGTCTGAAATTCCAGAGACTATAGGAGTCTGTCTCTTGTCTTTCTGGCTTACCCGCTACCAAGCTAAGCTAAGTTCATGGTTTTGCTTCATACTTTTCGTGTGTTATTTGCTTATGCTTGTGTGAATTATATCTGAAGGTTTTTTTGTATGGTATCCTGTTTTGTTTGTGCCTTCAGATAAGGAAGATTTATCTTCCGAGTCAGTCTTTGCTATTTATTTTAGCAAGGGTTAGTCAGCAGGGTAATTGCTAGTTTTTTCCTACAATTTCACCATAGTCTTGTACGGATTGTGAACGTGCGAGTATTAGATTACTCCTCCTTTTTTGAACATTCCGTGTAGGAAGTTTTGATAGGGTTTTTTCATACCGACTGCAAGAGTTCCCTATCCTGTCTTTTGTATTTAGTATAGCGTGGCCTCTCTTTGCTCCATCTTGCTCTTACTGTGTATGTCTTTTCATCTTCGCTCACAGTCAGTACATGTGGGAGGCTGCCTATTTTCTTTGGGGAAATCTGTTCTGAGGCAAGATAGTTTCTTTTCACTTTCTGCCTTGTAGGTTATGTAGTCCTCCGGCTGGGTTTCAGGCATCTAGGATTGTCAGGTATACTGCCCGGCTACTTCTAGTGTGGTGTTAAGTTCAGGGCTTGCGATCAGTACGTTATTACATACGACTCTGGTGGATTGTGCTCATTGTAGTCATTGAACATCAGATCATAACAGTTAATTTCTGATAGCCTACTGGTTACCTCTTGGCTCACATGTTTTGGGAGACCTATCACAGTTACTACTCACCTTTTTAAGATGGTGGAGCTTGTCTTCCCATGCCGACTATAGCTTTTGCTAAACCGGTCTGTGTGGTGTTGTGTTGCAGTCCTGCTGGTGATTGTATTACTTTGTGCATGGAGTTTGTGATACTCGACACTATGTGGCATAGTGTGATGCTAGTCACTAGGTGGCGTTAGATACTACTTGCATACAGTGTGAATGGAGGGGTAGTTAAACAAGCCGGGAGCAGGAACCAGGAGGATACGACAGGACACAGGGAGCAGGCAGAGACGATATCAAGATACAGGCCGAGGAGAGTACGTTTAGGCACTATCGGACTGGTTACCAGATGAACCTCCAGTAATACCAGTCCTAGCTGCGGTTACCTACACTGAACTCTGGAGCTCTCACCTGAGCTCCGGAGTGCAGCCAGGACTGAACTCGGGATTTGCAGGACTGAACTGAGAGCGCCGACTAATTCCCCGGCGATTGCAGTTCAGTTCATGGCAGCTGCGGACATGCCGGGCTGAACTCAGAAGCTGTCACCTGAGCTCTGGAGTTCAGCCCGGCCTGTCCGCAGCTGTGACATGAACTAAACCGCAATCGCCTTGAAATCATTCAGCGCTCGCGGTTCAGTCCTGCAAACACCAAGTTCAGTCCAGGCTGCACTCCGAAGCTCAGTTGAGAGCTCCGGAGTTCAATGCAGGTAACATCAGCCAGGCCTGGTATTACTGGAGGGTTCTCCGGTAGCCAGTCCAATTCTGCGTATAGGGTACAGGGAGCAGGAGGAGACGTGGTCAAGAGAAGGTCCGAGGTCAGAAGCCAGGAACTAACGACAAAGTCAAGGGGGCGGGCAGTGCAGAGTCAACTACAGTCCAGAGTCAAGAAGTCAGGATCATCTGACTGAAAACAAATGGGAGCCAAGAGCACTTACTGCGGAACCAGGAAACACGACTGGCAACGTTCTGGGTGAGCATGCACCCTAATGAGGCAGAGCAGTCACCCTGAACGAGGAGCATCTGAGAAAGCCCCTCCCAGCACCAACGTAGGATCCAATGTTGAGAAACAACCCATCCACTGGAAACAAGACAAACAGCAGAGCATCTAAACCTGCAAAATGCTCTGCGTGTTGGAACAGGTAAGCAGAGGCTCTGCAGGAGAGCATGTCAAATCATAACAGAGCAGAAGATGCTATACATATCCCAACCATGAATCAAAGAGAAAACACACAACCAAAAATGGATTGACTAATATATCAGTTCATAAGGAATCTGTGATAATTGCATGTATATTCTGATCAGTGATTGGTGTCCGCGCCCCCACTTGTTACGTGCCGCCCCGCACCTACCCCTATGCCAATAAAGATTTCACCTTTGCACTTTGGATTTTTGGTCGTGTGTTTTCTCTTTGATTTATAATTATTACGACTTATCCTCAGTCCCCATCCAGTTCCTTATGCATAACATGGTGCTTAATGGTCATATATGTATCTGGTAAATCATGGTGTGGCTGTGGCTTTTTCTGTATATCACAACCATGACAGAGTTGTTGTGGAATTCTCCCATTGTCTTGTTGTTTCCTTCTTGCTCTTATTTTCCTCCTAAGCTCTTTTTGTCTTATACCTTTGTGTGTGTGCCATGAGATAGATATTTGGTTTCCCCTGTTTGTCTATTTTTGTTGACTTTATCATTCCTGTCCTGGCCCTCCCCAGGGGTTGAGGGAGTATAAGATCAGGGCTGGTCAGGAGCAGGGCAAGAAAGGTGGCCCAGATATCCTCACCATCAGCAGTAACGTTGGGATTAGAGTTTCATAGCCTGAGGGCCAGTCTAGGAGTCTATGTCCCCTCCTCTCCACCGTTATAGGGGGCGCATATCTTGCCTTACTACAGGCACTGGCAAACCACTCTGTGCCACTGGTCCCAAGTGAACATGACTATCATGATAGCAGGTATGGTAACTGTTATAAGGCCCCTTTTCCTGGTCTCCCAACTGTTCGGGGTCAGAAGATCCTGAATATTGGATTTCCGAAGACTGATCCTTTAGTTCTCCGGGAGATAAGTGGCCGACAGAGGAGTCTGGCAGCTGCCCTCTTATAAAGAAAATAGGACTTCTCTGCAGAGCCGAGCATTCCTATGTATCAAGAACCCGGGAGAGATGGCTGCCGGCAGAACAATTGTTCAGCTGATCCCTGTCTACTGTGTATGGAGGGTTCGGTTCGGTTCAGTCTATGATGGAGGATTGAAGTCGAGACTCTTAATGGATTATTTCCAGCATGACACATTATCTCACCCACCACAGGATCGGCTCAGATCCTGACTGCTCCCAAGAATGGAGAAATGCTACTTTTGAATGGAGAAAAAAGGCTGTGAATATGCGACACATTGACACTATTTAGTACAGGACTATCTTCAGCAGTCCCATAGACAATGAATGGAGCGGTGGTTTGCATGCGTGCATATCACTCTATTTAAATGGGGCACTTTAGAGAGCCGTTCTTGGAGATTGTAGGGGGGTCCTAGAGGCAGGACACGCAAAAAATAGCAAATTATTACCTTTATGTGGTGACACAAAGTCATTGCCACTGCTAACCTTGAAATTCGGAATAAAGTAACCACCAACTGTCACGATTCCTCTGTGCAGAGCATCTTGCCTTTTGAGATGCTCTCCTGCGCTTTCCTAAGTTACTGAGCTGGCAGTTTGATTGACAGCTCAGGAGTACATGTTGGTGCTGATTACTCAGGTGTTCCTCCTTCCTGGTAATTGCTCAGGCTTTTTTACTGAGCATGCTCGCCCAGGACATCGCCAGTTATATTTTCTGGTTCTGTAGTTGTGCTGTTGGCTTGTGTCTCTGCTACTGTTCTGATTTTTGTTTGCTGACCCTGAACTGTTATTTGACTCCTCTCTGCCCACTCCCTGTTCCTGTCGTGACCTCCTGCCTTTTGACCTCGGACCGTTACCTGACCACGTCACTGCTTTCCCCCTGAATTGTGTCTCTGCCAGTGTTTTGATCTTTGTTTGCTGACCCCGGACTGTTATTTGACTCCTCTCCACCCGCTCCCTGTTCCTGTTGTGACCTCCTGCCTTTTGACCTTGGACCGTTACCTGACCACGTTTCTGCTTTCCCCCTGAATTGTGTCTCTGCTAGTGTTCTGATCCTTGTTTTCTGACCCTGGACTGTTATTTGATTCCTCTCTGCCCGCTCCCTGTTCCTGTCGTGACCTCCTGCCTTTTGACCTTGGACCGTTACCTGACCACGTCTCTGCTTTCCCCCTGAATTGTGTCTCTGCTAGTGTTCTGATCTTTGTTTGCTGACCCCGGACTGTTATTTGACTCCTCTCTGCCCGCTCCCTGTTACTGTCGTGACCTCCTGCCTTTTGACCTCGGATCGTTACCTGACCATGTCTCTGCTTTCCCCCTGAACTTAGTATGTGCTCTCCTGGATTTCTGACTCTCGGATATTGACCCAACCACATCTCTGTTTTCTCCCTGTACTTATTACGTGCTCTCCTGGACTTCTGACCACTCGACTATTGACCTGATCATGTCTCTGCTTTCTCCCTGAACTTATTATGTGCTTTCCTGGATTTCTGACCCTCGGATATTGACCTGACTATGTCTCTGTTTACTACTTGTGCTCATACGTGTCCTTCTGTTATCAGACTCCGGCTTCCCTGACTACTCTTCCATCCATACTTCTGATAAGTAGTAGCTAGCATCACACCAACACCTTTAGGACCAAGGATGAAGAGACATAGGGAGACAAAAATCATCATGAGCCCTGGTGGCCCAGAGCACACATCTACTTTCTTAGGTCACAAATTTTTGTTTTCTTATTATCAGAATATTTTTTTTTTATAAAATCTAATTTTCCACTTATAATAACAGGTGCTACCCCTTTAATGACATTGGCACGTAACCTCGGATCAGGCGCTGGAGCCCATAAATCATCTGCCTAAAATATCTCGCTGTGAAGTTCGTCATCACCTTTACCCTAGTGCTATTTTCTGCCAAGTAGGTGAAGGGTGGCGACCAACAGCGACCTAAAAAAGAACGAAAAACAAACAAACCATAAGAGGGACATATTTATTCATGTGAATATTCATAAGATTTCAATAGAGAACTTTAAGAAGTAAACGTTTGCAGTTTCCTGTTTCTTTGTTTTCCATAACTTTTTAATTTTTACAACAACATAGCCGTATGAGGACTTCTTTTTGGGGGAGGGGGGATAAAATGGCATTATATTACGTCACCTCTGATGTACAAGTGAGTGGCGTCTGATAACCCCTTTAAATGGAAATGGGGGTCCAGCCTGTGCTCTGCAGCTCACTTTAAAGGGTTATTTCTGAAATAGCAAGTTATCACCTGCTGGGGGTCCCACCATTGGCTGTAAATAATCCAGTGATGACCGTTGTGGGGCCCACTACTGGTTGTAAATAGCCCAGCGCTGACTGCTACGGGGCCCACCACTGGTGGTTGTAAATAACCTAGCACTGACTGCTATGGGGCTCATCACTGGTTGTAAATATCCCAGTGCTGACTGCTATGGGGCCCACCACTGGTTGTAAATAGCCCAGCGCTGACTGCTATGGGGCCCACCACTGGTTGTAAATATCCCAGCGCTGACTGCTGTGGAGTCCACCACTGGCTGTAAATAGTCCAACAATGACCGCTTGCTATGAAGCCCACCACTGGTTGTAAATATCCCAGCGCTGACTGCTATGGGGCCCACCACTGGTTGTAAATAGCCCAGCGCTGACTGCTACGGGGCCCATCACTGGTTGTAAATAGCCCAGCGCTGACTGCTATGGGGCCCATCACTGGTTGTAAATAACCTAGCACTGACTGCTATGGGGCCCACCACTGGTCGTAAATAGCCCAGTGCTGACTGCTACGGGGCCCACCACTGGTTGTAAATAGTCCAGAGCTGACTGCTATGGGGCTCATCACTGGTTGTAAATAACCTAGCACTAACTGCTATGGGGCTCATCACTGGTCATAAATAGTCCAGCGTTGACCACAGTTGGGCCCACCACTGGTTGTAAATATCCCAACACTGACTGCTACGGGGCCCACCACTGGTTGTAAATAGCCCAGTGCTGACTGCTATGGGGCCCATCACTGGTTGTAAATAGTCCAGCGCTGACTGCTATGGGGCTCATCACTGGTTGTAAATAACCTAGCACTAACTGCTATGGGGCTCATCACTGGTCATAAATAGTCCAGCGTTGACCACAGATGGGCCCACCACTGGTTGTAAATATCCCAACACTGACTGCTATGGGGCCCACCACTGGTTGTAAATATCCCAGCGCTGACTGCTATGGAGTCCACCACTGGCTGTAAATAGTCCAACAATGACCGCTTGCTATGAAGCCCACCACTGGTTGTAAATATCCCAGCGCTGACTGCTATGGGGCCCACCAATGGTTGTAAATAGCCCAGTGCTGACTGCTATGGGGCCCACTACTGGTTGTAAATAGCCCAGTGCTGACTGCTATGGAGTCCACCACTGGCTGTAAATAGTCCAACAGTGACCGCTTGCCATGAAGCCCACCACTGGTTGTAAATATCCCAGGGCTGACTGCTATGAAGCCCACCAATGGTTATAAATAGTCCAGTGCTGACTGCTATGGGGCCCACTACTGGTTGTAAATAGCCCAACGCTGACTGCTATGGAGCCCACCAATGGTTGTAAATAGTCCAGCGCTGACAGCTGAAGGGCCCATCACTGGTCATAAATAGTCCAGTGCTGACCACTGTTGGGCCCAAAACTGGCCATAAATAGTCCAGCGCTGACTGTTATAGGGCCCACCACTGGTTGTAAATAGCTCAGCGCTGACTGCTCTGGGGCCAGCATTGGCTGTAAAACTGTAGTGCCCACCACTGGCTGTAAATAGTCCAATTCTGACTGCTCTGGGGTCCTCACTGGCCAATAATAGCCCAGCTCTGTCCACTGTAGTGCCCACCTGGCCATAAATAGTCCAGTGCTGACAATTGTTTGGCCCACCACTTCCGTAAATAGTCCAGTGCTGGCCACTGTAGGGCCCACCACTGGTCGTAAATAGCCGAGCGCTGACCACCATGGCGCCAACCACTGATCTTAAATAGCCCAGCTCTGACTGCAGTGGGGCCCACCACTGGAGGTAAACAGTACAGTGATGACCACTGTTGGGACCACACTTGGCCATAAATAGTCCAGCATTGACCACTGTTGGGCCCACCACTGGCCATAAAGAGCTTAGCACTGAACACTATGGGGCCAACCACTGATCTTAAGTAGCCCAGCACCGACCACTATGGGGCCAACCATTGGCTGTAAATAGCCCAGCGCTGACTGCTGTGGGGCCCACCACTGCGATAAATAGTCTAGTGCTGACCGCTATAGGGTACACCACTGGCCGTAAATAGTCCAGCGCAGGAATGGCCCGTCATGGATGGACCAGAACTGCACATACTCGATCTTTGCTCCATTCATTGTCTATGGGACTGCCGGAGAAAGCCAAACACTGATCTGAATCTGAATTTACGGCCAGTGGTGGGCTCAACAGCGGTCAACACTGGACCAGAGGCGGACATATCATTTGTGCATCCTGTGTAGCCGTACAGGGGCCCAAGAGGTACAGGGGCCACTACCACCTCCAACACAACAACCAGACGCACATAGGGCTCTATTATATGTTATTGGACAGTAAAGGGCCCATCTACTATTTTTGCGTAGGGGCCCCTGTGTATGGCTGTCGCCATGCCAGATACTTGAGGTTCCTGCTCCCCAGTGACTGGTTCTACATATTGAAGGCAAATTAGTTTTATTAATTTTAACTTTTCACTTGTAATTTAATGTATGACAACAACGGGGGCCTAATAATGACCAGTGCAGGCAAAAAGTTTCCCACAGGAGGCTGCTTTTATTCTCCAAGATTGCATATAACCAATCAGAACTCTGCTTTTATTTTCCAAGATTCCATACAACCAATCAGAACTCTGCTTTTAATCTCCAAGATTCCATACAACCAATCAGAACTCTGCTTTTATTTTCCAAGATTCCATACAACCAATCAGAACTCTGCTTTTATTTTCCAAGATTCCATACAACCAATCAGAACTCTGCTTTTGTTTTCCAAGATTCCATACAACCAATGAGGACTCTGGTTGTATAGAATCTTGGAAAATAAAAGCAGAGTCCTCATTGGTTGTATGGAATCTTGGAAAATAAAAGCAATCAGAACTCTGCTTTTGTTTTCCAAGATTCCATACAACCAATCAGAACTCTGCTTTTAATCTCCAAGATTCCATACAACCAATCAGAACTCTGCTTTTATTTTCCAAGATTCCATACAATTAATCAGAATTCTGCTTTTATTTTCCAAGATTCCATACAACCAATCAGAACTCTGCTTTTATTTTCCAAGATTCCATACAACCAATGAGGACTCTGGTTGTATAGAATCTTGGAAAATAAAAGCAGAGTCCTCATTGGTTGTATGGAATCTTGGAAAATAAAAGCAGAGTTCTGATTGGTTGTATGGAATCTTGGAAAATAAAAGCAGAGTCCTCATTGGTTGTATGGAATCTTGGAAAATAAAAGCAGAGTCCTCATTGGTTGTATGGAATCTTGGAAAATAAAAGCAGAGTCCTCATTGGTTGTATGGAATCTTGGAAAATAAAAGCAGAGTCCTCATTGGTTGTATGGAATCTTGGAAAATAAAAGCAATCAGAACTCTGCTTTTATTTTCCAAGATTCCATACAACCAATCAGAACTCTGCTGTTATCTTCCAAGCTTCCCTGCAACCAATCAGAGCTCTGCTTTCTTTTTCCAACCTACTCTTATTTTGACTTGTTGCTAAGAGCAACCATAGACCCTATTTGAAACATGATTTATAAAAGTAAAACAACTGCTTCCTGCTATATTACACAGGCGCATCAGGTCGGACGTGATTCGCAATGTTAGTTATGTGTAAACTTACACCTAAACATACAATGCCACATTCAACATGGCTGACTGTGTCGGCCGCTAACGCGCGCCACTCCTCCTCTTTGATTGGCTGCCGCCGGTGGTACGCTGTGACGTCAGTACTGGAAGCCGGAAGGACCATAGTGCAAGTTTCCAGCTGCTGGGATGTTCCCGGGGGCTTGCCCTTCTGTCATGCGACTGGCCCACGCCCTGAAGCCGCACGGGGTGCAGCGTGTGGCGGCGCTGGCCAGTTGTCTGATTCCAGGAGGCTGCGGGAGGAGGGGGAAGCTGCAGGTGCCATTATCTGTCCCCTTTAGACAGGTCAGCTCAATGCCTGCAACCATGGAGGACGTCCTGAGCAAGTCTGTGCCCCCTCTAACCCCCTATGAGACTAAAGAGAAAAGCCCCCCACCCCCTGAGCTGCAGAGCTTGCACTTCATGCATTACTATAGCTCCCTGGAGCAGGGGCAGAGGGTGGCACTGCTGGGGCAGCTGGCTGCAGACTATGGGGTGGACCATGCCCAGGTGGCAGAGCTCAGCAGCAAGCTGGTGCAAGCCCAGCAGAAGCGGGATGTGGGCACCGTCCTGCAGGCGGAGGACCGGCTGCGCTACTACCTCACCCCCCAGTACAAGGTGCTGTTCAGCCACATCAGCAGGATGGAGGGCGGCATGAAGTTCCTGGTGGACCTGAGGTCGGACATAGTGGAGGGGGTGAGCGCCAAGGTGGCCGATGCCCCGCATCTTAGGGTAAGGGCTTGTGCTTTGTTTACAGGTGATGACATCACTCAGTGACATCATATCCCTCATTGTCCTTGAGATCCTATATGGCAATGGTGAGCGTGCCATCCAATAACGATGCCAGAGAAAGAAAGCTGCCGAGCGGTAGGGTAAGGGCTTGTGATTTCTTTACAGGTGATGATGTCACTCAGTGACATCATCCCGCATCGGGTGCATTGTCCTTGGCATCCTATATGGGAATAGTGACCATGCCATCCACAAAAGATGCCAGAGAAGGAAAGCTGCTGAGCGGTAGGGTAAGGGGTTATGCTTTTACAGGTGATGGCATCACTCAGTGACATCATATCCCGCATCAGGGGCATTGTCCTTGGCATCGTATATGGGACTAGTGGCTATGCCGGAATGTGCCATCCAAAAACGATGCCAGAGAAGGAAAGCTGCCGAGCGGTAGGGTAAGGGCGTGCGCTTTTACAGGTGAGGGCATCACTCAGTGACATCATATCCCACATCGGGGGCATTGTTTTTGGCATCATATATGAGATTAGTGACCATGCCATCCAAAAACGATGCCAGATGAGGAAAGCTGCTGAGCGGTAGGGTAAGGGGTTATGCTTTTACAGGTGATGGCATCACTCCGTGACATCATATCCCGCATCAGGGGCATTGTCCTTGGCATCGTATATGAGATTAGTGACCATGCCAGCCAAAAACAATGCCAGAGAAGGAAAGCTGCCGAGCGGTAGGGTAAGGGGTTATGCTTTGTTTACAGGTGATGAGATGACATTACTCGGTGACATCATATCCCGCATCGGGGGCATTGTCCTTGGCATCGTATATGGGACTAGTGGCTATGCCGGAATGTGCCATCCAAAAACGATGCCAGAGAAGGAAAGCTGCCGAGCGGTAGGGTAAGGGCGTGCACTTTTACAGGTGATGGCATCACTCAGTGACATCATATCCCACATCGGGGGCATTGTCCTTGGCATCGTATATGGGATTAGTGACCATGCCATCCAAAAACGATGCCAGATGAGGAAAGCTGCTGAACGGTAGGGTCTTATCCGAGGAGACGCCTGAAAATCAAGACACAACACTGCTGAGAGGTTGCCGTAGATCAAAGAAAGTTCACAGATGAGGATTATTCCACGCGTTTCAAAGTAATCCAACGTCCTCCAAGTGATATGGGGGATTACTGCGAAACGCGTCCAATACACCACCCATAATCCACACAAAACATTTTTTTCCCTCCATATCCCTTCAATAACTCATCCGGTCATAGTCCGCATATAGTAGACCCCACATTTAGGCGGCAGAGTTTTATTTTCTTTTGACAGTATGATGATCTAGTTTTTATTTTATCTATATATTTTTTTTTTTTTTGGTGGATATTTGGTTTACAAAGAATATGGGAACAAACCCATAGAATACAAGGCGCCGTTCACACGTTGAGTATTCGGTGAGGTTTTTTTTTTTACCTATGTATTTGTAAGTAAAAATCAGGAGAGGAACAATCAGAGTTTATAGTGATTGGAGAAGATGAAGAAATTAAAGGGAACTTGTCAGGTCCAGTATGCACCCAGGACCACGAGCAGTTCTGGGTGTATATTGCTAATCCCTGCCTAACTGTCCCTGTATACACTAGCATAGATAAAGAGATCGATAGAAAAAGTATTTCTAAAGATCCTTTATGATATGCTAATGAGCGCAGGGACTAGTCACAAGGGCGTTGGTTCCCCTGACTAGTCCGCCCTCTTAGCATGTTAGCACATTCACATGGGTGTGCTAACATGCTATTCAATGCATATAGCCCAGCATCATCACCAGTGGTGACGAGCGTACATGTCTGTTTTCACTGCCGATGACGCTGGGTTTAGGCTCAGTGCGCATGATCAGAAGTCCCCGCACTTCCAATCATGCGCACTAGACCTCTCTTAAGCCGGGTTGCGTACTCCCAGCTTCATAGTTCACATGACCGGAAGTGCGGTGACTTCTGATCATGCCCACTGAACCTAAACCCGACGTCATCGGCAGTGACAATGGACACTTACACACGTCACCCACCCCAATAACACTGGGCATTGAATAGCATGTTAGTACCTCCCTGTGGGTGTGTTAACATGCTAAGCGGGCAGACTAGTCGGGGGAAATAATGCCCTTGTGACTAGTCCCTGCGCTCATTAGCATATCATAAATTAGAAATACTTTTTCTAAAGATCTCTTTATCTACAGTGCTGGCCAAAAGTATTGGCACCCCTGCAATTCTGTCAGAGAATACTCAGTTTCTTCCTGAAAATGATTGCAATCACAAATTCTTTGGTATTATTTTCTTCATTTAATGTGTCTTCAATGAAAAGAAAAAAATTGTCATAAAGCCAAATTGGATATAATTCCACACCAAACATATAAAAATGGGGGTGGACAAAAGTATTGGCACGGTTTGAACAATCATGTGATGCTTCTGTAATTTATGTAATAACAGCGCCTGTAACTTACCTGTGGCACCTAACAGGTGCTGGCAATAATAAATCACACTTGCAGCAGGTGACATGGATTAAAGTTGACTCAGCCTCTGTCCTGTGTCCTTGTGTGCACCACATTGAGCATGGAGAAAAGAAAGAAGACCAAAGAACTGTCTGAGGACTTGAGAATCCAAATTGTGAGGAAGCATGAGCAATCTCAAGGCTACAAGTCCATCTACAAAGACCTGAAAGTTCCTGTGTCTTCGGTGTGCAGTGTCATCAGGAAGTGTAAAGCCCATGGCACTGTGGTAACCTCCCTAGATGTGGAAGGAAAAGAAAAACTGACGAGAGATTTCAACGCAAGATTGTGCGGATGGTGGATAAAGAACCTCGACTAACATCCAAACAAGCTCAAGCTGCCCTGCAGTCCGAGGGTACAACAGTGTCAACCTGCACTATCCGTGGACTGTATGGTAGGATACCCAGGAAGACCCCACTTCTTACCCCGAGACATAAAAAAGCCAGGCTGGAGTTTGCCAAAACTTACCTGAGAAAGCCTTAAACGTTTTGGAAGAATGTTCTCTGGTCAGATGAGACAAAAGTAGAGCTTTTTGGGAAAATCCATCAACATAGAGTTTACAGGAAAAAAAAAAGAGGCATTCAAAGAAAAGAACACCGTCCCTACAGTCAAACATGGTGGAGGTTCCCTGATGTTTTGGGGTTGCTTTGCTGCCTCTGGCACTGGACTGCTTGACCGTGTGCATGGCATGATGAAGTCTGAAGACTACCAACAAATTTTGCAGCATAACGTAGGGCCCAGTGTGAGAAAGCTGGGTCTCCCTCAGAGGTCATGGGTCTTCCAGCAGGACAATGACCCAAAACACACTTCAAAAAGCACTAGAAAATGGTTTGAGAGAAAGCACTGGAGGCTACTAAAGTGGCCAGCAATGAGTCCAGACCTGAACCCCATAGAGCACCTGTGGAGAGATCTCACAATGGCAGTTTGGAGAAGGCCCCCTTCACATCTCAGGGACCTGGAGCAGTTTGCCAAAGAAGAATGGTCTAAAATTCCAGCAGAGCATTGTAAGAAACTCATTGATGGAACCGGAAGCGGTTGTGCGCAGTTATTTTGGCTAAAGGTTGTGCAACCAAGTATTAGGCTAAGGGTGCCAATACTTTTGTCTGGCCCATTTTTGGAGTTTTGTGTGAAATGATCAATGATTTGATTTTTGTTTCATTCTCTTTTGTGGTTTTTCATTGCAAGCAAAATAAATGAAGATAATAATACCAAAGAATTTGTGATTGCAATCATTTTCAGGAAGAAACTGAGTATTATCTGACAGAATTGCAGGGGTGCCAATACTTTTGGCCAGCACTGTATGTTACTGGATACAGGGACAGTTGGGCAGGGATTAGCAATATGCACCCAGAACTGCTCAGCTGTATTAGCGTACAGTATATGGGACTGATGACATCCGTGCAATCCAATGTTTTGCACCCATGGACTTGTGTGGAAGCTTCATCCAATTATCAGACTGACAGGTCTATAAGCGCGTATAGAGGAGAAGCCAGTGGGGACCGTCTTTGCCGCAAGTGCGTTTTTTGGGGCCAAAAACGCTGCATCTTTGTGGTTAAGAAAAGATGCACTGTGTGAACATAGCCTAACATCTAAAGAGGCCAGGAATAGAGAGGAAAGCCTGACCCACATATTACCTATTCGGCAGCTGCTGTCAATCAACATTTCTGTAACTTTACTTGCCTGTATTCCAAAACCTATACAGTACATCCTAGCTGACAACTAATGGCATGTATAGAATCAGCCTGATAGTGCCAGTATAGCACTGTATGTATAGAATCAGCCTGATAGCGCCAGTATAGCACTGTACGTATAGAATCAGCCTGATAGTGCCAGTATAGCACTGTATGTATAGAATCGGCCTGATAGTGCCAGTATAGCACTGTATGTATAGAATCGGCTTGATAGTGCCAGTATAGCACTGTATGTATAGAATCGGCCTGATAGTGCCAGTATAGCACTGTATGTATAGAATCGGCCTGATAGTGCCTGTATAGCACTGTATGTATAGAATCGGCCTGATAGTGCCTGTATAGCACTGTATGTATAGAATCGGCCTGATAGTGCCTGTATAGCACTGTACGTATAGAATCGGCCTGATAGTGCCAGTATAGCACTGTACGTATAGAATCGGCCTGATAGTGCCAGTATAGCACTGTACGTATAGAATCGGCCTGATAGTGCCAGTATAGCACTGTATGTATAGAATTGGCCTGATAGTGCCAGTATAGCACTGTATGTATAGAATTGGCCTGATAGTGCCAGTATAGCACTGTATGTATAGAATCGGCCTGATAGTGCCAGTATAGCACTGTATGTATAGAATCGGCCTGATAGTGCCAGTATAGCACTGTATGTATAGAATCGGCCTGATAGTGCCAGTATAGCACTGTATGTATAGAATTGGCCTGATAGTTCCAGTATAGCACTGTACGTATAGAATCGGCCTGATAGTGCCAGTATAGCACTGTATGTATAGACTCGGCCTGATAGTGCCAGTATAGCACTGTATGTATAGACTCGGCCTGATAGTGCCAGTATAGCACTGTATGTATAGAATTGGCCTGATAGTGCCAGTATAGCACTGTATGTATAGAATTGGCCTGATAGTGCCAGTATAGCACTGTATGTATAGAATTGGCCTGATAGTGCCAGTATAGCACTGTATGTATAGAATCGGCCTGATAGTTCCAGTATAGCACTGTATGTATAGACTCAGCCTGATAGTGCCAGTATAGCACTGTATGTATAGAATTGGCCTGATAGTGCCAGTATAGCACTGTACGTATAGAATCGGCCTGATAGTGCCAGTATAGCACTGGCTTTAGGTTATATAGGAAAATCCTGGTGATTGGTGCTCTTTAAAGCATTATTGATGCCCCTGCCTCCTTCTTGCCAGTGAGGAATAGGGGCAATTCAGACAAGCAGCATGGTCTAAGAGGCAA
This sequence comes from Anomaloglossus baeobatrachus, assembly GCF_048569485.1. NCBI lineage: Eukaryota > Metazoa > Chordata > Amphibia > Anura > Aromobatidae > Anomaloglossus > Anomaloglossus baeobatrachus. The sequence continues at coordinate 194,712,722 of NC_134362.1, read as the reverse complement.
GCAGAGGCAGGGAAACTGGCTCTCTGGACCCAGCCACCTTTTATAGCACCGCTTGCCTGTGCGTGCTCCTTGCCAAGGAAATCGGCCACCTCTGATACGTAGAGGTGGCCGGTAACGTAGGCAACCTTTAGAATTATGAATCCTTCCATTCTTGAGCAATTTTAATAAGACTTAAAATGCAAAAAAATGTTTGATTTTTACAAGCACTTTTGGAATTTTACTAATTTTACAAGGTGGACAAACCCTTAAAGACAACTCAAAAGCAGATCCCTGCTGTGCCGTGCCCGGGTATTGTGCTCGGGTTCATCACCCAGTGTGTAGTAGTTTGCAACATACTACAGATCCCAGCATGCCCGGACTGAAAAATTCTGGAAATTCAAGCCACTGATGTAAAATGTGGTTGCACCTCATGTCAACGGCTGTCCACTGGACATAATAATATAATATATAATATTTATTCATTTATATAGCGCTATTAATTCCACAGCGCTTTACATACATTGGCAACACTGTCCCCATTGGGGCTCACAATCTAGAATCCCTAACTGTATGTTTTTGGAGTGTGGGAGGAAACCGGAGAACCTGGAGGAAACCCACGCAAACACTGGGAGAACATACAAACTCCTTGCAGATGGTGTCCTTGGTGGGATTTGAACCCAGGACCCCAGCGCTGCAAGGCTGCGGGGCTAACCACTGAGCCACCACAAGACTGCGGGGCTAACCACTGAGCCACCACAAGACTGCGGGGCTAACCACTGAGCCACCACAAGACTGCAGGGCTAACCACTGAGCCGCCACAAGACTGCGGGGCTAACCACTGAGCCGCCACAAGACTGCAGGGCTAACCACTGAACCGCCACAAGACTGCAGGGCTAACCACTGAGCCGCCACAAGACTGCGGGTCTAACCACTGAGCCGCCACAAGACTGCGGGTCTAACCACTGAGCCGCCACAAGACTGCAGTGCTAACCACTGAGCCGCCACAAGACTGCGGGGCTAACCACTGAGCCGCCACAAGACTGCGGGGCTAACCACTGAGCCACCACAAGACTGCGGGGCTAACCACTGAGCCACCACAAGACTGCGGGGCTAACCACTGAGCCACCACAAGACTGCGGGGCTAACCACTGAGCCACCACAAGACTGCGGGGCTAACCACTGAGCCACCACAAGACTGCGGGGCTAACCACTGAGCCACCGTGCTGCCCATGTGCCATAATATCAGGCCATCCTTGTATATTTGGTGCCCACTGTCCTATATTTGGAGGGCTCACCCTTAGGCTTTCCCTTGAAGTAGATTCATCCGGCAGGGGGTGCCAGTATATATGGAAATCTTATTATTTCACGGCTAATCTGTGTGTTTTGTTTTCCAGCCGCTTCGTGTTTCGTGACCACTTTTACCAGTTTTTTTTTAACATACGTAAATGTTGCAGCAAATGGACCATTAAAGGGCATTTTAACCTGTGGGTCTCAGTGTGGCGCTGCTGCTAATATTCACCTTCACACGAGCTGCACTTTATAACACAGTGGGCGCCTTCTAAATAGCCATTTTATCTGGAAAATAGCATTAGAAATTAGTATACAGCGGCCGTAAACACGGGAAGTTATGGAACGAGGGTAGCAAAGGAAAAAAGGTGTAAAAAAGCGAGGCTTATTCCGCATATACAGAGGGAAAGGGTCTGACACTCGTGAATGGAAGTATTCTTGTTTACATATAGAATCTGAGGATTTGCCACAATTGTATCCAGTGCAAAAAGTGTCCACACTTCAGATTGATACATTGTAGATTTGTGCGGACACTGAGCATGCTCCATGCACAAATTGGACCAGTTTTATATATTTAAAGGGAACCTGTCAGGTCCCTTATGCTTCTAATCTAGATGCAGGGTGATGTGTGGCCTAGTAACCCCTTCCTACCCATCCCTGTGTTGTAATATTGTGTGATATGAATGTATACAAATATCAGTTTTATATATTTAAAGGGAACCTGTCAGGTCCCTTATGCTTCTAATCTAGACGCAGGGTGATGTGTGGCCTAGTAACCCCTTCCTACCCATCCCTGTGTTGTAATGTGAATGTATAAAATATATTTTATTACTTATGTGTTCTGTATGTAAATGTGCAGGGGCTCTAACCCCGGGGCATCACATCACCTTGTGGGTGTTTGCATGTTTTCCGTGGTATTATGCCATGGATTTACATGAGCGACGTCCCCGTCGCTCCTTGAGATCCTGCGCATGCGCACTTACCATTCCCGCAGCTTTCTTATCCAGGTGCTTGCTTCTTGGCTTCAGACGCACACTGAGCATGCTCAGAAGATTCCTGTCGTTCCGGTCATAAGCAGAGCGCATCTGAAGCTGGCAAATAAACAGCCGAGACAGCGCATGACCGGGACCGCAGGAGTCTTCTGAGCATGCTCAGTGCACGTCTGAAGCCGAGAAGCAAGCACCCGGATAAGAAAGCTGTGGGAATGGTAAGTGCGCATGCGTGGGATATCAAGGAGCGACAGGGACGTCGCTGATTTAAATCCATGGTATCACGCCCATAGGGACGTGATATCACAAAAAAACATGCAAACGCCCACAGGGCGAAATGACGCCCCGGAGGTAGAGCCCCTGCTCTTTTATATACGCAGCACATAAGTAATAAAACATATTTTTATACATTCATATTACAACACAGGGATGGGTAGGAAGGGGTTACTAGGCCACACATCACCCTGCTTCTAGATTAGAACGCATAAGGGACCTGACAGGTTCCCTTTAAGCTGTGAATTTGGCCGAGTAGAGGGTGATCGTCTTGTACTGGGAACCCTGGGGACGGAAAGGAGAAATAGATTCTACCTATTCTTGCAAATTCCAAAATCGGTGCATTATTCCCATTGAATCTATGGCCCCTCCTACCCGCACATCAGCGACAGAAATCCAAGTGGCGGCCTCTGTGTGTTTACTGGGGATTTTCTAGGTAATGTACATAGACAGCGGGCCCGCTTGACATATGGTGTAAAAATTATGGTCCTAAAAATTACAGTCTAAAAATAATCCATCCCTATGTGGCAGCAAATGACCGCTGATCATCTTGCATGCAGCCGATTATTTACCGGCCACGGTTGACTAATCCTACTGGACCCCTAGGTCATCAATGTAGGACCGGTGGGAGTTAGACACCCGGGACCCCCCATCAATCAGCCATTCTCACTTCTGGCAGCTGGATGTAGACTGTACGGATCCTGTAGTGTCTATATCCTAGCTGCACATCAGTGGCAGAAATCCAAGTGCTGACCTCTGTGGTGTTGGCGGGGATTTTTTAAGTAACGTACGTTGAGATGACAGGTCCGCTTTGCATATGGTCTAAAAATTACAGTCTAAAAATTATCCATCCTTATGTGGCAGCAAATGACCGCTGATCATCTTGCATGCAGCCAATTATTTACCGGCCATGGTTGACTAATCCTACTGGACCCTTAGGTAATCATCAATATAAGACCGGTGGGAATTAAATACCCGGGACCCCTATTGATCAGCCGTTCTCCCCTCTGGAGACTGGATTGTAGCCGATACAGATTGTGTAGTGTGTGCCGCCGGGTGCTGCAGAGCAGCGTCTATTCTCTGCAAATCAAGCATTTGTTTTTTCCATCATTGTCTGATAATCTGGAATATTTGATAATCCGGTAGCCGTCAGATTTACTGTCATTTATATCAATCTCTCATGTTCGGTCACTCTTTGGGTCACTCACTATCCACCATGGTACTTCTGTCCTGACTTTTTCAATACTACACTATAGGCAAAGCTTCTAACCACCGGACATCCGAGGTCGTCTTTTTTTTTTCTTCTTCTTCAATAGAAATATATATTTCTTATTTTAAAGTAAATTAGTCCTCATCTGAGTCTCGAGTGATCACAGGGATTTTTATTTTATTTTTTTCCAAGAACCACAAACTCAAACTGAAGTGGTGGAGGATTGCACGGTCACGGTGGCTTTCGTTACCGAGCATCGTTTCCGGCAATTAGTAAAAATCTGTCCATAATTTGTGTCATCCGATTCTGCAGAACGCCTGCGCTCCGGGCACTCCTGTTCTCAACAAGGTTTTTTTTGTTTTTTTTTAAAAAAAAAAAAAATTCTCCCAAAGTTTTTACTAGTGCATACTCCTCCTTCATAGACACAATATAATTTAGAGGGTATTTACAGAATTGTTCCCATATACTTGTATGAGCGGCGGATTGTGACTGATGATGCTGCGCTGCACCCTCCGCCCGACTGATCAGTCGTGGAAAGACTGACCGCGGGGCGGAAGGAACGCAGCCTGTAGCGTTTTTTGAGCAGCGCAATCCGTAGGATTTTGCTGCGCATGCTCTCTCTGGCTCCCTGCGCACGTAACCCCGATACACATCGGGTTATTAAGCAATGCGCTTAGGTTAGTTACCCGATATTTACACTGGTTACGTGTGCAGGGAGCCCGCGCTAAGCGGTGTACGCTGGTAACCAAGGTAAATATCAAGTAACCAAACAAAAAGTGCTTTGCTTTTAGCTGCCCGATATTTACCCTGGATACGTGTGCAGGGAGGCCGACACTTCCCCACTCGGCTCTGCCCCCTCCCGCACTCCGCATGTATATACACACACTCATACACACACACACTCACCTGTCCCCAGCCCTGCAGTCCCCGCGGCACTGACGTCCTCAGTGCCACGGCCCCCCTCGCGCTCCAACCCCCCCTCGCGCTCCGCCCCCCGCACACAACGGAGTTTGACAATGAATTCTGTTCTTTGTCATCCGTTGTACAACGCATCAGTCACATGCGTCAAGCAACGCATGTGACTGATGCAAAACAACGGAAATGTGGACCTAGCCTAACTCATCCGTTGCGTCAGTTGACAGCTAAAAAGATGGAACCGTCGATCAGTCGCAACGACGGACCTGACTGATTTGAAACCACTAAAGTGTGAAAGCAGCCTTAGGCTGTGCGCACACAGTGCGTTTTTATCACGTTTTTTTATGCGTTTTTGAGTACAGATTTGTCACAAAATCTGAAGGGAATCCTAATGGCAACAGATGAGAATCCGATGTCTCGTGCACACGTTGCTTATTTGTGACTCATGATTTGGTGCAGGAGATAATTTGCAGCTTTTCACTTTTTGCGGCATTTTTTCACCCATTGACTTCAATGAAGTCAGTTAAAATGATCGCGTATTTGCTGCCTTTTTGCAGTGTTTTATCGTATTGTTTTGGCTTGTGTTGGTCCATGCAGGTTTAGACCAGCAGTGTAATAGGGTTTTATTATCCATTTGGCCTCCGTGTCAGTAGGAGTGTCCCTGGGGCACATTCATATGGTAACTATGCTCCTGCATTGGTTACAAGTGTATTCTATATTATAATGGCTCCATGATTGTTACTTGATTTTGCACCTTGGTCTGCTCACTTTTTTGCACTGGCTTAGTTCTCCCTTTGTGAGACTCCCATACTTTAACACTGTGACCGTCGCGGAGTATCAGAGTGATGAGGGGTGACGTCCCTGAAGGTGCAGCGAGTCTATGGAGCCTCATCAGTGAGATTGTAATGCTTTTCTGTGTTGTTTTTTTTTTTTTTTTTCTCTCTCCCTGACCTTACATGTGCTGTTTTATGACCTTATCAAAGTTCAACTCCAACTTTGATGTGGTCTATGGTCATAAATCAGCACAGGAGACAGATAAAAGCATCTGAATGTCATTATGGCCTGATTTCCGGACCGGCCGCAAGTCTACTCATCAGCCATGTATGTGTTCAGGGGGCCGAGTTTGGGCCATAAGACCCCAGGCTGTTCGGAAAATTACAGTTTGTACACGGGTTGTGAAATTCATATATGTGAATCTGGCATTACGAATTTCTTGTAAGGGTTCATACAGACATTCGAGAAAAATTGACCTTTTTTGGGGGGAGATTGGGGGGACTTTGGTTGGCGTGTCATCGTTTTTTTTTTTTTTTTTTTTCCTCCTAGGTCAAGACAAAAAAAAAAACTTCCACTTTCTCCTTTCCAATTGTGAATATTAGACCACCCTTGGATGTCATGTCAGTGCGGTTCAAATCCCCCCCCCAAGTGAATAGGCAAAATCCGCACGAAAATCCGCAACAATAATTGACATGCTGCAGATTTTTCCGCACGAAAATCTGCACGATTTCCGCTGCGGAAAAATCCGCAGCGTGGGCACAGCATTTCCCAAATGCCATAGAAATGGCTGGGGAGTAGCTGTGCTGCAGATTTCTGGAAAATCCGCGGCAAAATCCGCGCAATTTCCGCAGCGTGGGCACATAGCCTTAGACTCAGATTGCCGATTTTTATCCAACCCTTGTATCAAAATAATCAAAAATCAGCTGTCTGAATGAGTCCTTAGAAAGGGCTCGCTGAAGGGTTCCAAGTTAACTCCTACTGCAAGGGACAAAAAGGACATTAGTAAAAATGAACTGTGCAACCTTTTGAAATGAAACATTTTAAGTTTTTAATCCATAAACTTATGCATTTAGCGATAAAAAAAAACACCCAAAAATGTCCAAGTGTGGCTGCTGAGTTCAGGCCCGTCCACCTTCCCCTGAGAATTTTCATTCTCCTGGAGAAGAAAATAACCCAACAACCTCCTAAATTATTTACTAACTTCTCCCCAATGTTTAATAACCAAGTTTCCACTTTTAGGATGTTTATTCGCAGCGAGATACCATATTGCAGAGGTCAGTGTGGTGCGTGTAAAGCTAATGGGAAACGTGCCGGCGCTGAATGGCAGCGCTGACTGCGGCTCCTGTATCTGCCGCGCACTCCGAATCAATTCTTCGCTCAATGTAAAAGCGCATTTGGCATACGGAGGAATCTGATTTATTTATTTATTTATTTTATTTTTTTTACTCTCCTAATCTCCTTCCGATATTGTTCCCCGTTCATTTGCATTCGGAAAATGTCTTTTTACATTCCCTTATCTCTTTACAGAACACAGCCTCTTGATTTGAAAGCACCCCGAGGTACACACAATTAAGTCTTTTCAGATTTAATTGAGGCCAGGCACACATGAAATGGAAAACATTATTATTATTTTTTTTTTTTTCTTTTACTCGGCTTGTTGTTGAGATCTTAACTCCACCGACGTGGAGGATTTTTATTTTGAAGGGTTTATTAATACTAAAAAATAATAAAAAAAAATGTAAAAACATAGATCTATCATATATGTGTGTGTGTGTATGTGTGTGTATATATATATATATTATATATATATATATATATATATATATATATATATATATATATATATATATATATATATATATATATAATATGTATATGTGTGTGTAGAGATATATATACACACACACATATATACACAAATATAATTTATGTATCTATATATTTATCTTTTAAACATAATATATAAAAAATATATATAATATATATTATAAAAAATGTATATAATAGCTATAAAAAAATTATATATATGTATGTATGTGTGTGTGAATAGATATAGAGATTTTGTGTTATACCATACCTGATGAAGAGACCGGAGTAGTCTCGAAAGCTTGCAATTATTACCATCTTTTCAGTTAGCCATTAAAAGGTATCAACCACTGAGGACTCTCTGTTCTTTTAAACAATTTTTTTTATGTGTGTGTGTATGTATGTGTATGTATATATGTATATATGTATGTATATATGTATGTATATATGTATGTATATATATAATATCTATCCTTTAAACACGTATATAATATATCGTATATATAAAAAAATATACACACACTATATATTTATAACGTGTGTGTATATTTATATATATTTTTTTCTTTTCTTTATAGATTATATTTTTTTTATATATATATTACACGTGTTTTTAAAGAGATAGAGAGATATATATATATATATATATAATCTCTATCTCTTTAAAAACACGTGTAATATATAAAAAAATATAATCTAGAAAAAAAAGAAAAATATATATATATACACACACGTTATAAGTACCACACACACACGGTGTATATATATATATAGTGTGTGTGTATTTTTTTTTATATATATATATATATTTATGATATATTATATACGTGTTTAAAGGATAGAGATAGATAGATATATATATATATATATATATATATATATATATATATATATCTTTTACATAATTTTTTTAGATAGAGATGCATATATATCTGTATCTAAAAATTGTCTATATGTAATTTTTTTTTATACATTTTTTTTTTATATATATATATATATAATATATATCTTTACATACATTTTGGTTAAGATTATTGAGAAGTCAATTTAACTGACGGCACTCCCAACATGCAGTCTGAACAGATGCAAAACTGCACATGACCCATCATAGCAAAAAGACAGTTGCACGCTGAAATGCTAAAGCATGCAAACAATGAATGCAAGATTATAGACATGCATTATTCTAGTATATGAGACATGCCTTGACGTGGCTACTGGGCAGATATAGAAATGGCCATTTTTTTGTAGATTTCCTTAAGCAGTAATGCCTGTCTATATTCTTGCATTTATTGTTTGCATGCTTTAGCATTTCAAAGTGCAACTGTCTTTTTTTTTTTTTTTTTTTTATGTCATGTTCAGTTTTACACCTGTTCAAACTGCATGTTGGGAGTGCCGTCAGTTAAATTGACTGTAAATTGTGTCCTACCACTCTGGCTTGGCGGCGACTGTCTTCCTGTCATTTTTCATGTCTAATTCCAGAGTTTAGAAAAGCCGCGTAACCATGATTAAAGCCATGCTCGCCATATTCCAGCTTCTTTCTTCTAGTTGGTGGATCCCCCCTGTGGTGCCACCAGTGTTGTTGGACCCCCCCGGCCCTTTGTTGGTTCCATCATGCCCTGTTATGCTCGCAGGGCAAGCAGGGGTTTTAAACCCACTGGGCCACGGCACACAGAAAACCCAGAGGGGCTTGACTGCAGAACCACACCTGGTTTTCACCAAAGCCTCTGATAGTGAGGCTAGGTGCCACTCGGGAAGACTGGTGCTGCGACAACTGGCCTCAGGGTACAGGTGCGACAGTCTCTGGAGAAAGATAACTGCAGCAGCAGGTGTCGAGGTTTTGACCGGGATGGATGGATGGATGCAGCAGCTGGTGTGGATACTTCACAGCAGTGGGTATCGTGGTTGGTGGCCAGTGTGGCAGCTGCAGCAGGTTAGGGATATCAGCAGCAGTACACTGAAACACAAACATATATCAGCAGCGGAAACTAGTACAATACAGCAGCGCAGTGCTAGGGGACTAGACAACTAGCAACGTAGAAGACTCGTTGCCCAGGCACTTCATAGAGGGAGGAAGTACCTTATATATCTGCAGCCTCTCGTCTGACCTGAGAGGCACTTCCGGGTTAGGGGTACGCTGGCCCTTTTAAGAAAGAGAGCTTGGCTCCACGCAAATTCCTAAGGCAGAAGCAGGAAGCCTGCGATGAGTGCACAGGCTCCATGAGACAGCAGCATAAGACGGGAACGGAGCGACCACCGCAGGAGGGCCAAATGGGTGAGAGGGCCGACGTCCCCATCAGGGGTAAAGGGGCAGGACAATGCGTGGACGCCGGTGTGGGTCTTACCCCTGTGATGATGTTTTCTTCTTTTGTACCTGCAGATAAATATCGATCTCTTACAATAACTTTTTTTTTTTTTTTGCGCTGTAATAGTTTTAATCATGATACATTTCCCTTCTTCCTGCAGGAAATGAATGGGATCCTGAAGGGCATGCTGTCCGAGTGGTTCTCGGTGGGATTCCTGAACCTGGAGAGGATAACCTGGCAGTCTCCCTGTGAGGTCTTGCAGAAGATTAGCGAGTAAGTGTGATCCCCGATCCGTTACTATAATTTTTATTTACCGCATGTTTTGTGTTTTCCTTTGAGATGGGGCTAAAAATTAGTTGCTCAGACTGGAGGTATTTTTTTTTTTTAAATTTTTTTTTTTTTTTATATATATAAAATTTTTGGGGGAATTTAAACGGTTTGTCCACTACTACATCCCCTTTCTCAATTGCTTTATTTCCCTGTATAAAAAAAGTAGCCTATGCTCTTCTCCAGTGCGGGTGCCATCCCAACCGTGTCGGTGCCTGTTCTCCTGGGGCTTGCATGACATTGTCAAGACATATAAGCCCTACAGACAATCAGTGGCCACTTCCTTCAGATTAAATGGACTGTAGAGGTGACCTGCTGTGACCCAGCAGCACCTCCCCGGCAATCACGTGATGGGTGTCACATATATGGGTGTCATATACATACATACATACATACATACATACATACATACATACATACATACATACATACCTAGATGCCGGGCCATGCGGTTGACTTACTGTAATACATACAGCTCACCATCCAGCTCTAGCTAAACCAGAATATGACAATTTATCAGAGTATACCACTGGCTGGTATGATGTCTCCATACACTGCACACACAGATATAAGAGGTTTCCGCTCTTCTGTCTCTATGCAGCTCATGTTCAAAAGTAGCAGAAACATGGAGGATATTATATAGCAGCATGGAGGACATTATATAGCAGCATGGAGGATATTATATAGCAGCATGGAGGATATTATATAGCAGCATGGAGGATATTATATAGCAGCATGGAGGACATTATACAGCAGCATGGAGGACATTATTTAGCAGCATGAAGCATATTATATAGCAGCATGGAGGATATTATATAGCAGCATGGAGGATATTATATAGCAGCATGGAGGATATTATATAGCAGCATGGAGGATATTATAAAGCAGCATGGAGGATATTATAAAGCAGCATGGAGGATATTATAAAGCAGCATGGAGGATATTATACGGCAGCATGGAGGATATTATACGGCAGCATGGAGGATATTATACGGCAGCATGGAGGATATTATACGGCAGCATGGAGGATATTATACGGCAGCATGGAGGATATTATACGGCAGCATGGAGGATATTATACGGCAGCATGGAGGATATTATACGGCAGCATGGAGGATATTATACGGCAGCATGGAGGATATTATACGGCAGCATGGAGGATATTATACGGCAGCATGGAGGATATTATACGGCAGCATGGAGGATATTATACGGCAGCATGGAGGATATTATACGGCAACATGGAGGATATTATAAGGCAGCATGGAGGATATTATAAGGCAGCATGGAGGATATTATATAGCAGCATGGAGGATATTATATAGCAGCATGGAGCATATTATACAGCAGCATGGAGCATATTATACAGCAGCATGGAGCATATTATACAGCAGCATGGAGGATATTATACAGCAGCATGGAGGATATTATATAGCAGCATGGAGGACATTGTACAGCAGCATGGAGGACATTGTACAGCAGCATGGAGGACATTGTACAGCAGCATGGAGGACATTGTACAGCAGCATGGAGGACATTGTACAGCAGTAGTGAGCAGTGTAGCTGTGAACCCAGCTCTAGGATAAGATAAATACTTAAAGCTGCTATCTTTAATAACTTATGCAGCAATATTGAGCAGTGTTTTAGTGAATACAACACTGTGGAGAGCTGTGTAAATACTGATCAGTGGAAATGTGAATCCAGCTCTAGGATAACATACATAAACAGTTAAAGGTACTATATTGAGGACATTACACAGTAATACTGAGCAGTGTAGTAGTGAATCCAGCTCTGGGGCGAGAGCAGGCATTTAATATAAGCAGCATGGAGGACATTATACATCAATACTGAGCAGTGTAGCAGCACTAGGGTGAGATAACATACTAGAAAGGTGCAGTTTTTTTTTCCTGCAGAGTGAATGATGGAAGGCCAAGAAGTGGCTCATAAGTGGAGAAAGAAGTAAATGTCTCTAAAATATTACAAACTTTCTTTTATTTGTACTATTTATGCAGATTGTTAAAATAACAGCGACCATTCATGCAGCAAACCTACCCACACCGGTCTCTCTTTTGAGGTGGGCGGCCTCTTTGGTTTAGATTTAGAATTTTAGTCGTCGACCTCTGTTTTTGAGACCATGGATATGGGAATAAACATTTGGTAATACCGGCTTTCTGTGCAGGTACGAGGCCGTACATCCTGTCAGGAACTGGACGGACATGAAGCGCAGAGTCGGCCCTTACAGGAGATGCTTCACCTTCACCCATAACGCAATGCCCGGGGAGCCCCTCATTGTGCTGCATGTGGCCCTGATGCAGAGCATTTTGGGGAATATTCAGGTGAGACTTTGCATGTTGCTTGGGCAGTATAAGTATATGCTTGGGTTTACCAAGTCATGAGGTTCGGACACTTACTTTTTTTTTTTATTAAAGAGGGAGCCTGGACAGATATGGGTGGCCCTCAAATTTAGACTGGATGTGAGCCCTGTGTGTCTCCCCCAGTAATATAGGCTGGATGTGAGGTCTGTGTGTCTCTCCCAGTAATATAGGCTGGATGTGAGGTCTGTGTGTCTCCCAGTAATATAGGCTGGATGTGAGGTCTGTGTGTCTCTCCCAGTAATATAGGCTGGATGTGAGGTCTGTGTGTCTCTCCCAGTAATATAGGCTGGATGTGAGGTCTGTGTGTCTCTCCCAGTGATATAGCCTGGATGTGAGGTCTGTATGTCTCTCCCAGTAATATAGGCTGGATGTGAGCTCTGTGTGTCTCTCCCAGTAATATAGGCTGGATGTGAGGTCTGTGTGTGTCTCCCAGTAATATAGGCTGGATGTGAGCTCTGTGTGTCTCTCCCAGTAATATAGGCTGGATGTGAGGTCTGTGTGTGTCTCCCAGTAATATAGGCTGGATGTGAGCTCTTTGTGTCTCTCCCAGTAATATAGGCTGGATGTGAGGTCTGTGTGTCTCTCCCAGTAATATAGGCTGGATGTGAGCTCTGTGTGTCTCTCCCAGTAATATAGGCTGGATGTGAGCTCTGTGTGTCTCTCCCAGTAATATAGGCTGGATGTGAGCTCTTTGTGTCTCTCCAGTAATATAGGCTGGATGTGAGCTCTGTGTGTCTCTCCCAGTAATATAGGCTGGATGTGAGCTCTGTGTGTCTCTCCCAGTAATATAGGCTGGATGTGAGCTCTGTGTGTCTCTCCCAGTAATATAGGCAGGATGTGAGGTCTGTGTGTCTCTCCCAGTAATATAGGCTGGATGTGAGCTCTGTGTGTCTCTCCCAGTAATATAGGCTGGATGTGAGCTCTGTGTGTCTCTCCCAGTAATATAGGCTGGATGTGAGCTCTGTGTGTCTCTCCCAGTAATATAGGCTGGATGTGAGCTCTGTGTGTCTCTCCCAGTAATATAGGCTGGATGTGAGCTCTGTGTGTCTCTCCCAGTAATATAGGCTGGATGTGAGCCCTGTGTGTCTCCCCCAATAATATAGGCTGGATGTGAGCTCTGTGTGTCTCTCCCAGTAATATAGGCTGGATGTGAGCCATGTGTGTCTCCCCCAGTAATATAGGCTGCATGTGAGGTCTGTGTGTCTCCCAGTAATATAGGCTGGATGTGAGCTCTGTGTGTCTCTCCCAGTAATATAGGCTGGATGTGAGCCATGTGTGTCTCCCCCAGTAATATAGGCTGGATGTGAGGTCTGTGTGTGTCTCCCAGTAATATAGGCTGGATGTGAGCTCTGTGTGTCTCTCCTAGTAATATAGGCTGGATGTGAGCCATGTGTGTCTCTCCCAGTAATGCAGGCTGGATGTGAGCTCTGTGTGTCTCTCCCAGTAATATAGGCTGGATGTGAGGTCTGTGTGTCTCTCCCAGTAATATAGGCTGGATGTGAGCTCTGTGTGTCTCTCCCAGTAATATAGGCTGGATGTTAGCTCTATATGTCTCTCCCAGTTAATATAGGCTGGATGTGAGGTCTGTGTGTCTCTCCCAGTAATATAGGCTGGATGTGAGCTATGTGTGTCTCTCCAGTAATATAGGCTGGATGTGAGCTCTGTGTGTCTCTACCAGTAATATAGGCTGGATGTGAGCTCTGTGTGTCTCTCCCAGTAATATAGGCTGGATGTGAGCTCTGTGTGTCTCTCCCAGTAATATAGGCTGGATGTGAAGTCTGTGTGTCTCTCCCAGTAATATAGCCTGGATGTGAGGTCTGTGTGTCTCTCCCAGTAATATAGCCTGGATGTGAGGCCTGTGTGTCTCTCCCAGTAATATAGGCTGGATGTGAGCCATGTGTGTCTCCCCCAGTAATATAGGCTGGATGTGAGGTCTGTGTGTGTCTCCCAGTAATATAGCCTGGATGTGAGGCCTGTGTGTCTCCCCCAGTAATATAGGCTGGATGTGAGCTCTGTGTGTCTCTCCCAGTAATATAGGCTGGATGTGAGCCATGTGTGTCTCCCCCAGTAATATAGGCTGGATGTGAGGTCTGTGTGTGTCTCCCAGTAATATAGCCTGGATGTGAGGCCTGTGTGTCTCCCCCAGTAATATAGGCTGGATGTGAGCTCTGTGTGTCTCTCCCAGTAATATAGGCTGGATGTGAGCCATGTGTGTCTCCCCCAGTAATATAGGCTGGATGTGAGGTCTGTGTGTGTCTCCCAGTAATATAGGCTGGATGTGAGCTCTATGTGTCTCTCCCAGTAATATAGGCTGGATGTGAGCTCTGTGTGTCTCTCCCAGTAATATAGGCTGGATGTGAGCTCTGTGTGTCTCTCCCAGTAATGCAGGCTGGATGTGAGGTCTGTGTGTCTCTCCCAGTAATATAGGCTGGATGTGAGGTCTGTGTGTCTCTCCCAGTAATATAGGCTGGATGTGAGGTCTGTGTCTCTCTCCCAGTAATATAGGCTGGATGTGAGCTCTGTGTGTCTCTCCAGTAATATAGGCTGGATGTGAGCTCTGTGTGTCTCTCCCAGTAATATAGGCTGGATGTGAGCTCTGTGTGTCTCTCCCAGTAATATAGGCTGGATGTTAGCTCTATATGTCTCTCCCAGTTAATATAGGCTGGATGTGAGGTCTGTGTGTCTCTCCCAGTAATATAGGCTGGATGTGAGCTATGTGTGTCTCTCCAGTAATATAGGCTGGATGTGAGCTCTGTGTGTCTCTACCAGTAATATAGGCTGGATGTGAGCTCTGTGTGTCTCTCCCAGTAATATAGGCTGGATGTGAGCTCTGTGTGTCTCTCCCAGTAATATAGGCTGGATGTGAGCTCTGTGTGTCTCTACCAGTAAAATAGACTGGATGTGAGCCCTGTGTGTCTCTCCCAGTAATATAGGCTGGATGTGAGGTCTGTGTGTCTCTCCCAGTAATATAGGCGGGATGTGAGCTCTGCGTGTCTCTCCCAGAAATATAGGCGGGATGTGAGCTCTGCGTGTCACTCCCAATAATATAGACTGGATGTGAGCTCTGCGTGTCTCTCCCAGTAATATAGGCTGGATGTGAGGTCTGTGTGTCTCCCAGTAATATAGGCTGGATGTGAGGTCTGTGTGTCTCTCCCAGTAATATAGGCTGGATGTGAGCTATGTGTGTCTCTCCAGTAATATAGGCTGGATGTGAGCTCTGTGTGTCTCTACCAGTAATATAGGCTGGATGTGAGGTCTGTGTGTCTCTCCCAGTAATATAGGCTGGATGTGAGGTCTGTGTGTCTCTCCCAGTAATATAGGCTGGATGTGAGGTCTGTGTGTCTCTCCCAGTAATATAGGCTGGATGTGAGCTCTGTGTGTCTCTACCAGTAATATAGGCTGGATGTGAGCTCTGTGTGTCTCTACCAGTAATATAGGCTGGATGTGAGCTCTGTGTGTCTCTCCCAGTAATATAGGCTGGATGTTAGCTCTATATGTCTCTCCCAGTTAATATAGGCTGGATGTGAGGTCTGTGTGTCTCTCCCAGTAATATAGGCTGGATGTGAGCTATGTGTGTCTCTCCAGTAATATAGGCTGGATGTGAGCTCTGTGTGTCTCTACCAGTAATATAGGCTGGATGTGAGCTCTGTGTGTCTCTCCCAGTAATATAGGCTGGATGTGAGCTCCGTGTGTCTCTCCCAGTAATATAGGCTGGATGTGAGCTCTGTGTGTCTCTCCCAGTAATATAGGCTGGATGTGAGGTCTGTGTGTCTCTCCCAGTAATATAGGCGGGATGTGAGGTCTGCGTGTCTCTCCCAGTAATATAGGCGGGATGTGAGCTCTGCGTGTCTCTCCCAGTAATATAGGCGGGATGTGAGCTCTGCGTGTCTCTCCCAATAATATAGACTGGATGTGAGCTCTGCGTGTCTCTCCCAGTAATATAGGCTGGATGTGAGCTCTGTGTGTCCCTCCAAGTAATATAGGCTGGATGTGAGGTCTGTGTGTTCCTCCCAGTAATATAGGCTGGATGTGAGCTCTGTGTGTCCCTCCCAGTAATATAGGCTGGATGTGAGCATTGTGTGTCTCTCCCAGTAATATAGACTGGATGTGAGCTCTGCGTGTCTCTCCCAGTAATATAGGCTGGATGTGAGCTCTGTGTGTCTCTCCCAGTAATATAGGCTGGATGTGAGGTCTGTGTGTCTCCCAGTAATATAGGCTGGATGTGAGGTCTGTGTGTCTCTCCCAGTAATATAGGCTGGATGTGAGCTCTGTGTGTCCCTCCCAGTAATATAGGCTGGATGTGAGCTCTGTGTGTCTCTCCCAGTAATATACGCTGGATGTGAGGTATGTGTGTCTCTCCCAGTAATATAGGCTGGATGTGAGGTCAGTGTGTCCCTCCCAGTAATATAGGCTGGATGTGAGCTCTGTATGTCTCTCCCAGTAATATAGGCTGGATGTGAGCTCTGTGTGTCTCTCCCAGTAATATAGGCTGGATATGAGCTCTGTGTGTCTCTCCCAGTAATATAGGCTGGATGTGAGCTCTGTGTGTCTCTCCCAGTAATGCAGGCTGGATGTGAGGTCTGTGTGTCTCTCCCAGTAATATAGGCTGGATGTGAGGTCTGTGTGTCTCTCCCAGTAATATAGGCTGGATGTGAGGTCTGTGTGTCTCTCCCAGTAATATAGGCTGGATGTGAGCTCTGTGTGTCTCTACCAGTAATATAGGCTGGATGTGAGCTCTGTGTGTCTCTACCAGTAATATAGGCTGGATGTGAGCTCTGTGTGTCTCTCCCAGTAATATAGACTGGATGTGAGCTCTGCGTGTCTCTCCCAGTAATATAGGCTAGATGTGAGGTCTGTGTGTCTCCCAGTAATATAGGCTGGATGTGAGGTCTGTGTGTCTCTCCCAGTAATATAGGCTGGATGTGAGGTCTGTGTGTCTCTCCAGTAATATAGGCTGGATGTGAGCTCTGTGTGTCTCTCCCAGTAATATAGGCTGGATGTGAGCTCTGTGTGTCTCTCCCAGTAATATAGGCTGGATGTTGGCTCTATATGTCTCTCCCAGTTAATATAGGCTGGATGTGAGGTCTGTGTGTCTCTCCCAGTAATATACGCAGGATGTGAGGTCTGTGTGTCTCTCCCAGTAATATAGGCTGGATGTGAGCTCTGTGTGTCCCTCCCAGTAATATAGGCTGGATGTGAGGTCTGTGTGTCTCTCCCAGTAATATAGGCTGGATGTGAGGTCTGTGTGTCTCTCCCAGTAATATAGGCTGGATGTGAGGTCTGTGTGTCTCCCAGTAATATAGGCTGGATGTGAGGTCTGTGTGTCTCTCCCAGTAATATAGGCTGGATGTGAGCTCTGTGTGTCCCTCCCAGTAATATAGGCTGGATGTGAGCTCTGTGTGTCTCTCCCAGTAATATAGGCTGGATGTGAGCTCTGTGTGTCTCTCCCAGTAATATAGGCTGGATGTGAGGTCTGTGTGTCTCTCCCAGTAATATAGGCTGGATGTGAGCTCTGTGTGTCTCTCCCAGTAATGCAGGCTGGATGTGAGGTCTGTGTGTCTCTCCCAGTAATATAGGCTGGATGTGAGGTCTGTGTGTCTCTCCCAGTAATATAGGCTGGATGTGAGGTCTGTGTGTCTCTCCCAGTAATATAGGCTGGATGTGAGCTCTGTGTGTCTCTCCCAGTAATATAGGCTGGATGTGAGGTCTGTGTGTCTCCCAGTAATATAGGCTGGATGTGAGCTCTGTGTGTCTCTCCCAGTAATATAGGCTGGATGTTAGCTCTATATGTCTCTCCCAGTTAATATAGGCTGGATGTGAGGTCTGTGTGTCTCTCCCAGTAATATAGGCTGGATGTGAGCTATGTGTGTCTCTCCAGTAATATAGGCTGGATGTGAGCTCTGTGTGTCTCTACCAGTAATATAGGCTGGATGTGAGCTCTGTGTGTCTCTCCCAGTAATATAGGCTGGATGTGAGCTCCGTGTGTCTCTCCCAGTAATATAGGCTGGATGTGAGCTCTGTGTGTCTCTCCCAGTAATATAGGCTGGATGTGAGGTCTGTGTGTCTCTCCCAGTAATATAGGCGGGATGTGAGGTCTGCGTGTCTCTCCCAGTAATATAGGCGGGATGTGAGCTCTGCGTGTCTCTCCCAGTAATATAGGCGGGATGTGAGCTCTGCGTGTCTCTCCCAATAATATAGACTGGATGTGAGCTCTGCGTGTCTCTCCCAGTAATATAGGCTGGATGTGAGCTCTGTGTGTCCCTCCAAGTAATATAGGCTGGATGTGAGGTCTGTGTGTTCCTCCCAGTAATATAGGCTGGATGTGAGCTCTGTGTGTCCCTCCCAGTAATATAGGCTGGATGTGAGCATTGTGTGTCTCTCCCAGTAATATAGACTGGATGTGAGCTCTGCGTGTCTCTCCCAGTAATATAGGCTGGATGTGAGCTCTGTGTGTCTCTCCCAGTAATATAGGCTGGATGTGAGGTCTGTGTGTCTCCCAGTAATATAGGCTGGATGTGAGGTCTGTGTGTCTCTCCCAGTAATATAGGCTGGATGTGAGCTCTGTGTGTCCCTCCCAGTAATATAGGCTGGATGTGAGCTCTGTGTGTCTCTCCCAGTAATATACGCTGGATGTGAGGTATGTGTGTCTCTCCCAGTAATATAGGCTGGATGTGAGGTCAGTGTGTCCCTCCCAGTAATATAGGCTGGATGTGAGCTCTGTATGTCTCTCCCAGTAATATAGGCTGGATGTGAGCTCTGTGTGTCTCTCCCAGTAATATAGGCTGGATATGAGCTCTGTGTGTCTCTCCCAGTAATATAGGCTGGATGTGAGCTCTGTGTGTCTCTCCCAGTAATGCAGGCTGGATGTGAGCTCTGTGTGTCTCTCCCAGTAATATAGGCTGGATGTGAGCTCTGTGTGTCTCTCCCAGTAATGCAGGCTGGATGTGAGGTCTGTGTGTCTCTCCCAGTAATATAGGCTGGATGTGAGGTCTGTGTGTCTCTCCCAGTAATATAGGCTGGATGTGAGGTCTGTGTGTCTCTCCCAGTAATATAGGCTGGATGTGAGGTCTGTGTGTCTCTCCCAGTAATATAGGCTGGATGTGAGCTCTGTGTGTCTCTACCAGTAATATAGGCTGGATGTGAGCTCTGTGTGTCTCTACCAGTAATATAGGCTGGATGTGAGCTCTGTGTGTCTCTCCCAGTAATATAGACTGGATGTGAGCTCTGCGTGTCTCTCCCAGTAATATAGGCTAGATGTGAGGTCTGTGTGTCTCCCAGTAATATAGGCTGGATGTGAGGTCTGTGTGTCTCTCCCAGTAATATAGGCTGGATGTGAGCTCTATGTGTCTCTCCAGTAATATAGGCTGGATGTGAGCTCTGTGTGTCTCTCCCAGTAATATAGGCTGGATGTGAGCTCTGTGTGTCTCTCCCAGTAATATAGGCTGGATGTTAGCTCTATATGTCTCTCCCAGTTAATATAGGCTGGATGTGAGGTCTGTGTGTCTCTCCCAGTAATATACGCAGGATGTGAGGTCTGTGTGTCTCTCCCAGTAATATAGGCTGGATGTGAGCTCTGTGTGTCCCTCCCAGTAATATAGGCTGGATGTGAGGTCTGTGTGTCTCTCCCAGTAATATAGGCTGGATGTGAGCTCTGTGTGTCTCTCCCAGTAATATAGGCTGGATGTGAGGTCTGTGTGTCTCCCAGTAATATAGGCTGGATGTGAGGTCTGTGTGTCTCTCCCAGTAATATAGGCTGGATGTGAGCTCTGTGTGTCCCTCCCAGTAATATAGGCTGGATGTGAGCTCTGTGTGTCTCTCCCAGTAATATAGGCTGGATGTGAGCTCTGTGTGTCTCTCCCAGTAATATAGGCTGGATGTGAGGTCTGTGTGTCTCTCCCAGTAATATAGGCTGGATGTGAGCTCTGTGTGTCTCTCCCAGTAATGCAGGCTGGATGTGAGGTCTGTGTGTCTCTCCCAGTAATATAGGCTGGATGTGAGGTCTGTGTGTCTCTCCCAGTAATATAGGCTGGATGTGAGGTCTGTGTGTCTCTCCCAGTAATATAGGCTGGATGTGAGCTCTGTGTGTCTCTCCCAGTAATATAGGCTGGATGTGAGGTCTGTGTGTCTCCCAGTAATATAGGCTGGATGTGAGCTCTGTGTGTTTCTCCAGTAATATAGGCTGGATGTGAGCTCTGTGTGTCTCTCCCAGTAATATAGGCTGGATGTGAGCTCTGTGTGTCTCTCCCAGTAATATAGGCTGGATGTTAGCTCTATATGTCTCTCCCAGTTAATATAGGCTGGATGTGAGGTCTGTGTGTCTCTCCCAGTAATATAGGCTGGATGTGAGCTCTGTGTGTCTCTCCCAGTAATATAGGCTGGATGTGAGCTCCGTGTGTCTCTCCCAGTAATATAGGCTGGATGTGAGCTCTGTGTGTCTCTCCCAGTAATATAGGCTGGATGTGAGGTCTGTGTGTCTCTCCCAGTAATATAGGCGGGATGTGAGGTCTGCGTGTCTCTCCCAGTAATATAGGCGGGATGTGAGCTCTGCGTGTCTCTCCCAGTAATATAGGCGGGATGTGAGCTCTGCGTGTCTCTCCCAATAATATAGACTGGATGTGAGCTCTGCGTGTCTCTCCCAGTAATATAGGCTGGATGTGAGCTCTGTGTGTCCCTCCAAGTAATATAGGCTGGATGTGAGGTCTGTGTGTTCCTCCCAGTAATATAGGCTGGATGTGAGCTCTGTGTGTCCCTCCCAGTAATATAGGCTGGATGTGAGCATTGTGTGTCTCTCCCAGTAATATAGACTGGATGTGAGCTCTGCGTGTCTCTCCCAGTAATATAGGCTGGATGTGAGCTCTGTGTGTCTCTCCCAGTAATATAGGCTGGATGTGAGGTCTGTGTGTCTCCCAGTAATATAGGCTGGATGTGAGGTCTGTGTGTCTCTCCCAGTAATATAGGCTGGATGTGAGCTCTGTGTGTCCCTCCCAGTAATATAGGCTGGATGTGAGCTCTGTGTGTCTCTCCCAGTAATATACGCTGGATGTGAGGTATGTGTGTCTCTCCCAGTAATATAGGCTGGATGTGAGGTCAGTGTGTCCCTCCCAGTAATATAGGCTGGATGTGAGCTCTGTATGTCTCTCCCAGTAATATAGGCTGGATGTGAGCTCTGTGTGTCTCTCCCAGTAATATAGGCTGGATATGAGCTCTGTGTGTCTCTCCCAGTAATATAGGCTGGATGTGAGCTCTGTGTGTCTCTCCCAGTAATGCAGGCTGGATGTGAGCTCTGTGTGTCTCTCCCAGTAATATAGGCTGGATGTGAGCTCTGTGTGTCTCTCCCAGTAATGCAGGCTGGATGTGAGGTCTGTGTGTCTCTCCCAGTAATATAGGCTGGATGTGAGGTCTGTGTGTCTCTCCCAGTAATATAGGCTGGATGTGAGGTCTGTGTGTCTCTCCCAGTAATATAGGCTGGATGTGAGGTCTGTGTGTCTCTCCCAGTAATATAGGCTGGATGTGAGCTCTGTGTGTCTCTACCAGTAATATAGGCTGGATGTGAGCTCTGTGTGTCTCTACCAGTAATATAGGCTGGATGTGAGCTCTGTGTGTCTCTCCCAGTAATATAGACTGGATGTGAGCTCTGCGTGTCTCTCCCAGTAATATAGGCTAGATGTGAGGTCTGTGTGTCTCCCAGTAATATAGGCTGGATGTGAGGTCTGTGTGTCTCTCCCAGTAATATAGGCTGGATGTGAGCTCTGTGTGTCTCTCCAGTAATATAGGCTGGATGTGAGCTCTGTGTGTCTCTCCCAGTAATATAGGCTGGATGTGAGCTCTGTGTGTCTCTCCCAGTAATATAGGCTGGATGTTAGCTCTATATGTCTCTCCCAGTTAATATAGGCTGGATGTGAGGTCTGTGTGTCTCTCCCAGTAATATACGCAGGATGTGAGGTCTGTGTGTCTCTCCCAGTAATATAGGCTGGATGTGAGCTCTGTGTGTCCCTCCCAGTAATATAGGCTGGATGTGAGGTCTGTGTGTCTCTCCCAGTAATATAGGCTGGATGTGAGCTCTGTGTGTCTCTCCCAGTAATATAGGCTGGATGTGAGGTCTGTGTGTCTCCCAGTAATATAGGCTGGATGTGAGGTCTGTGTGTCTCTCCCAGTAATATAGGCTGGATGTGAGCTCTGTGTGTCCCTCCCAGTAATATAGGCTGGATGTGAGCTCTGTGTGTCTCTCCCAGTAATATAGGCTGGATGTGAGCTCTGTGTGTCTCTCCCAGTAATATAGGCTGGATGTGAGGTCTGTGTGTCTCTCCCAGTAATATAGGCTGGATGTGAGCTCTGTGTGTCTCTCCCAGTAATGCAGGCTGGATGTGAGGTCTGTGTGTCTCTCCCAGTAATATAGGCTGGATGTGAGGTCTGTGTGTCTCTCCCAGTAATATAGGCTGGATGTGAGGTCTGTGTGTCTCTCCCAGTAATATAGGCTGGATGTGAGCTCTGTGTGTCTCTCCCAGTAATATAGGCTGGATGTGAGGTCTGTGTGTCTCCCAGTAATATAGGCTGGATGTGAGCTCTGTGTGTCTCTCCAGTAATATAGGCTGGATGTGAGCTCTGTGTGTCTCTCCCAGTAATATAGGCTGGATGTGAGCTCTGTGTGTCTCTCCTAGTAATATAGGCTGGATGTGAGGTCTGTGTGTCTCTCCCAGTAATATAGGCTGGATGTGAGCTATGTGTCTCTCCCAGTAATATAGGCTGGATGTGAGCTCTGTGTCTCTCCCAGTAATATAGGCTGGATGTGAGCTCTGTGTGTCTCTCCCAGTAATATAGGCTGGATGTTAGCTCTATATGTCTCTCCCAGTTAATATAGGCTGGATGTGAGGTCTGTGTGTCTCTCCCAGTAATATAGGCTGGATGTGAGCTATGTGTGTCTCTCCAGTAATATAGGCTGGATGTGAGCTCTGTGTGTCTCTACCAGTAATATAGGCTGGATGTGAGCTCTGTGTGTCTCTCCCAGTAATATAGGCTGGATGTGAGCTCTGTGTGTCTCTCCCAGTAATATAGGCTGGATGTGAGCTCTGTGTGTCTCTACCAGTAAAATAGACTGGATGTGAGCCCTGTGTGTCTCTCCCAGTAATATAGGCTGGATGTGAGGTCTGTGTGTCTCTCCCAGTAATATAGGCGGGATGTGAGCTCTGCGTGTCTCTCCCAGTAATATAGGCGGGATGTGAGCTCTGCGTGTCTCTCCCAATAATATAGACTGGATGTGAGCTCTGCGTGTCTCTCCCAGTAATATAGGCTGGATGTGAGGTCTGTGTGTCTCCCAGTAATATAGGCGGGATGTGAGCTCTGCGTGTCTCTCCCAGTAATATAGGCTGGATGTGAGCTCTGTGTGTCTCTCCAGTAATATAGGCTGGATGTGAGCTCTGTGTGTCTCTCCCAGTAATATAGGCTGGATGTGAGCTCTGTGTGTCTCTCCCAGTAATATAGGCTGGATGTTAGCTCTATATGTCTCTCCCAGTTAATATAGGCTGGATGTGAGGTCTGTGTGTCTCTCCCAGTAATATAGGCTGGATGTGAGCTATGTGTGTCTCTCCAGTAATATAGGCTGGATGTGAGCTCTGTGTGTCTCTACCAGTAATATAGGCTGGATGTGAGCTCTGTGTGTCTCCCAGTAATATAGGCTGGATGTGAGCTCTGTGTGTCTCTCCCAGTAATATAGGCTGGATGTGAGGTCTGTGTGTCTCTCCCAGTAATATAGGCGGGATGTGAGGTCTGCGTGTCTCTCCCAGTAATATAGGCGGGATGTGAGCTCTGCGTGTCTCTCCCAGTAATATAGGCGGGATGTGAGCTCTGCGTGTCTCTCCCAATAATATAGACTGGATGTGAGCTCTGCGTGTCTCTCCCAGTAATATAGGCTGGATGTGAGCTCTGTGTGTCCCTCCCAGTAATATAGGCTGGATGTGAGGTCTGTGTGTTCCTCCCAGTAATATAGGCTGGATGTGAGCTCTGTGTGTCCCTCCCAGTAATATAGGCTGGATGTGAGCATTGTGTGTCTCTCCCAGTAATATAGACTGGATGTGAGCTCTGCGTGTCTCTCCCAGTAATATAGGCTGGATGTGAGGTCTGTGTGTCTCCCAGTAATATAGGCTGGATGTGAGGTCTGTGTGTCTCTCCCAGTAATATAGGCTGGATGTGAGCTCTGTGTGTCTCTCCAGTAATATAGGCTGAATGTGAGCTCTGTGTGTCTCTCCCAGTAATATAGGCTGGATGTGAGCTCTGTGTGTCTCTCCCAGTAATATAGGCTGGATGTTAGCTCTATATGTCTCTCCCAGTTAATATAGGCTGGATGTGAGGTCTGTGTGTCTCTCCCAGTAATATAGGCTGGATGTGAGCTATGTGTGTCTCTCCAGTAATATAGGCTGGATGTGAGCTCTGTGTGTCTCTACCAGTAATATAGGCTGGATGTGAGCTCTGTGTGTCTCTCCCAGTAATATAGGCTGGATGTGAGCTCTGTGTGTCTCTCCCAGTAATATAGGCTGGATGTGAGCTCTGTGTGTCTCTACCAGTAAAATAGACTGGATGTGAGCCCTGTGTGTCTCTCCCAGTAATATAGGCTGGATGTGAGGTCTGTGTGTCTCTCCCAGTAATATACGCAGGATGTGAGGTCTGTGTGTCCCTCCCAGTAATATAGGCTGGATGTGAGCTCTGTGTGTCTCTCCAGTAATATAGGCTGGATGTGAGCTCTGTGTGTCTCTCCCAGTAATATAGGCTGGATGTGAGCTCTGTGTGTCTCTCCCAGTAATATAGGCTGGATGTTAGCTCTATATGTCTCTCCCAGTTAATATAGGCTGGATGTGAGGTCTGTGTGTCTCTCCCAGTAATATACGCAGGATGTGAGGTCTGTGTGTCTCTCCCAGTAATATAGGCTGGATGTGAGCTCTGTGTGTCCCTCCCAGTAATATAGGCTGGATGTGAGCTTTGTGTGTCTCTCCCAGTAATATAGGCTGGATGTGAGCTCTGTGTGTCTCTCCTAGTAATATAGGCTGGATGTGAGGTCTGTGTGTCTCTCCCAGTAATATAGGCTGGATGTGAGCTATGTGTCTCTCCCAGTAATATAGGCTGGATGTGAGCTCTGTGTCTCTCCCAGTAATATAGGCTGGATGTGAGCTCTGTGTGTCTCCCAGTAATATAGGCTGGATGTGAGGTCTGTGTGTCTCTCCCAGTAATATAGGCTGGATGTGAGCTCTGTGTGTCCCTCCCAGTAATATAGGCTGGATGTGAGGTCTGTGTGTCCCTCCCAGTAATATAGGCTGGATGTGAGCTCTGTGTGTCCCTCCCAGTAATATAGGCTGGATGTGAGCTCTGTGTGTCCCTCCCAGTAATATAGGCTGGATGTGATCTCTGTGTGTCTCTCCCAGTAATATAGGCTGGATGTGAGCTCTGTGTGTCCCTCCCAGTAATATAGGCTGGATGTGAGGTCTGTGTGTCTCTCCCAGTAATATAGGCTGGATGTGAGGTCAGTGTGTCTCTCCCAGTAATATAGGCTGGATGTGAGCTCTGTGTGTCCCTCCCAGTAATATAGGCTGGATGTGAGGTCTGTGTGTCTCTCCCAGTAATATACGCTGGATGTGAGGTATGTGTGTCTCTCCCAGTAATATAGGCTGGATGTGAGGTCAGTGTGTCCCTCCCAGTAATATAGGCTGGATGTGAGGTCTGTGTGTCTCTCCCAGTAATAGTTTTATTTTACACCAATATGACAAATGTAAAGCTCATGGAGTTATAAATGGACAAAAATAATATCAAATGGTCCGAAATGTGTCAGATTAGAAGAAAGCAGCCCTCTGAAGAGGAGGATCAGGCATTATAGATGCATTTATTTATGGCAAAGACTTCATCGTGGTAAGGAAAGGGTTTAATTGCCTGTAGTAAGATGGCCGTATGTGCTCCAATTACCCCAGCATGGTGCACGCTGATGGCGACCGCCACTCAAATCTCTTGATATAATAAGAAGCCTTTGAAAATAATGAATAGGAAAGTGTCACTAATTCGCCGAGGTGCTGACCTACACCCCTGGATGTTGGATTGAGTGAGGTGTGAGCCGACTGCGAGGACAGGGCCCGGGAACGGCTGCGTCTTATCATAATCGAGGTCACGATCCTTCACGGGGGAGAGATCAGAGGAGGCAAAACTTCACGGTGGGGACTCGCACCTGCACTGCCGATAATTGCAAAAAAATAGTCATTGCAGCGGTATACGTCCCCCGCACCGAGCAAGCGGGGGGCCATTAAATGTACATATGCCTGGGCAATTATCCACGGGGCATATGTGGCCCAAATAATGATGTGTGAATGTAGCAGTTGCCATAAATGATGGATAATGAGCTTATTTGCATCATATGCCTGATTTAAAGGGAGTGTCGGCCCCATGTAACGGTATAAACACACAGCCTTGGACGGGGTATTGCTCCTAGAAAAATCACATTTCAAACCGAAAATGTGATTATATATGCTAATTAGGTTGCTGGTGCACCCTGGGTGTGGCAAGTGTCACAAGGCACTGGTTTTCCATGTCCCCATCTCCCTCACTCAGTCTTACTTGGAATCAGTAGTATCTGCAGACCGGCCTGTGCTGTCAATCACCAGCGAGAGGGGGAGGAGACATGCAAAACCAGTGGGCGGAACAGAGTTCCGAGTCTCTTGGACACGCCCACAATGCACCGTGCAGCCTATTTTGCATATTTGATTAACGTTTTGCAGAACAGAGGCAGCAACTAGGACACAGATGTGTTTTAAAATCTTGCAAATAATGTGGTTCCGTTTCCCGGCCAGCGCTTTTTCCTCTGCTCTTTAAGGGGAAAGGGGGCAAAGCATTCTCTCCGGTGGGGATGGAGGGATCGTTGTTGGAGTATTGTCATGTACATTTTTTTTTCTTTTGCATAGACCATCGTGAAAGAGATCCCTCCGTCCGAGGCGGAGGATGAAAACAAGATCAAGTCCGCCATCTTCTACTCCATCAGCCTGACGCAGCAGGGTCTTCAAGGAGTGGAGCTGGGCAATTATCTCATCAAGAGGGTCGTGAAGGAGCTGCAGGTTGGTAAAGACTTGTGTGACTGTCCTCTGTGAGCCGAGCATCAATCATTCTACCATTCCCGGCAGCTTTACCCTCCACTGACACATTGTAACAATCCCTCTGCTGTTATCAGAGCTTAGGCTCAAATATTTTCAGCCTCTGGACATATTGTTTCCATTCTTTGAAAGCAAGTGGTGGTTTTGGAAATTGTGTTGTAGTAGATATAGAAAACCTCAGCAATTTCCATAAGGAGACTGCTCCATCTGTCTGTATCCTGCTGGGCGGGTGTGTCCAACAGTGTGATCACAAGACACCCCCTTACTTAAGGACCACTTGGTCCTTGTGTTATTTCCCCAACAATCCCCCCCGTACCCCCCACCACACGGACACTGACGGCCGCGCACGGTCTCCTCTCTGTGTAATGTTCTGTGCACTCGCGGTTGTCAAGTGTAATCCATCACCAGCGGCAGATACTGAAATGGGTAACAAAGTGGGGGCGGGTCTTTGTTAAATATGTGGGTGGGTTTTTGTCCATTTATATAATGTGGGGTGCTCTTTGTCTGAAGCGGGGGACGGGTTGTTGTCTGAAGCGGGGGACGGGTGTTTGTCTAAAGCGGGGGACGGGTGTTTGTCTAAAGCGGGGGACGGGTGTTTTGTCTAAAGCGGGGGACGGGTGTTTTTGTCTAAAGCGGGGGACGGGTTTTTTTTTTGTCTAAAGCGGGGGACGGGTTGTTTTTTTTTGTCTAAAGCGGGGGACGGGTTTTCTTTGTCTAAAGCGGGGGACGGGTTTTTTTTTGTCTAAAGCGGGGGACGGTTTTTTTTTGTCTAAAGCGGGGGACGGGTTTTTAATGTCTAAAGCGGGGGACGGTTTTTTTTTGTCTAAAGCGGGGGACGGGTTTTCTTTGTCTAAAGCGGGGGACGGGTTTTCTTTGTCTAAAGCGGGGGACGGGTTTTTTTGTCTAAAGCGGGGGACGGGTTTTTTTTGTCTAAAGCGGGGGCCAGGGTCTTTGTCTAAAGCGGGGGCCGGGTTTTTGTCTAAAGCGGGGGCCGGGTTTTTGTTTTAAGTGGGGGACGGGTCTTTATCAGAAGCTGGGGATCGGTTTTTGTCTAAAGTGGGGGGGCGCTAGTCTTTGTTTAAATCGGGGGACTTTTGCCCAAAGTGGGGGGCCGGTGCCCTTCTCTGCATAGACAATTTGGGCTTGCCTTTTCTCTGCCGTCTGTCGCACAGGATTTTAGTTCAGGGCAAACCATTTATCAGTGGCAGCTGCAATGCATGCTGGAGGGTGAGGAAGTCCCAGCACCTATAGTGCTGGCAGTAGGATGGTAACATGTTGCTGGCACGTTACAGATAACAAGAATGGGGACCGTTCTTGGACATATCAGTCTGAAATGTGCATGAAAAGCAGTTTTACCTTGTCGTGGGGGGTTATAGGGCAGCAAGACCCTGCTTTGTGTGAAAGGAGCGGTGTACTGTGTAAGTCAGACACCCCCACCCCCATTTATTTGCACTAGCGCAGCGCCTCGTATTCGGCCTCTTAGATTATGCTGCAGCTCTGGTAATGGCGTCGTATTGCTCAATAGGATGAATGGCGCCGTGAGCTTTAAATTACACCGCACCTATTTACCTGAATTCCCCGTGCTCCGGCTGCGGCGCTTTCACTTGCCTTTAGTTCATTCCCTCAATCCTCTCGGCCCTGTCCTGTAATTGCGGCGCGCCGAGCGCGTTAAGCTTGTGCGGCCCGCCTGCGGCACATCAGCTCCGCTCTGTAGACACAATGCCGCTCGCCCGGACTGATCCGCGGACATTACCCGAATACCGCAGGAATTCACGGACTAATCGCAATTCTCCTCTTGGCCATTTTTGCTCAATTACAGCCCTCGGTAAATGCAGGCGTAATCTCCGCCATTATCCTGCAAACAAAATGCCTTTGTGTTCCTCTCCGGCACATTCGCAGGGCGCAGATATTATATTTTTGTATTTGTGTTGCCTAATGTGGCCCTGATTGACGGCGGCGTAGAGTAATATCCGGCCGGGGCATCCCCGGCTGCGGCTGAGAACGGGATTTTTTCTTGCTCATTTCATATCCGCGGCTTAATATAGATTTTTGGAGACTTCTGCAAACATTTCACATCTTTTATGGGATTTTTCACATTGAGAAATCGAGCGCTAGCATTACCCTGTGATATCAGAGAGAGCCGCGTACATGGAAAGCCAAGACGCGGGCTGGGAAAAGAGAGGAGACGTCTGTTCTGAGGGTTTTTAGGGACGGGGGGGGGAGGGGAGAAGAGAAGAGGGGGGTGGGTTGTGGAATTTTGGGGGAATCTCCAATATGGCTGCACTGAACCCATTGCTATAAACATGTATGATTTCTATATGGGGAGAGGGGATGTAGCCGTTTCCAAATTGACACTAGGTACGTGGAAGTACCAAGGGAAGGGGAAGATGGTGACCCCTGACAAAACCTACCGCTGGTCCCTGGGGTCCCTCACCACCCTAGATAGGTTCCTCATCTATGTGCCGAGCAGGATACCTGACCCCGGCTTCCCTCACCACCCTAGATAGGTTCCGCACCTATGCGCCTAGCAGGATACCTGACCCTGGCTTCCCTCATTACCCTAGATAGGTTCCACACCTATGTGCCGAGCAGGATACCTGACCCTGACTTCCCTCATTACCCTAGATAGGTTCCCTACCTATGCGCCGAGCAGGATACCTGACCCTGACTTCCCTCATTACCCTAGATAGGTTCCACACCTATGTGCCGAGCAGGATACCTGACCGTGGCTTCCCTCACCACCCTAGATAGGTTCCGCACCTATGTGCCGAGCAGGATACCTGACCCTGGCTTCCCTCACCACCCTAGATAGGTTCCACACCTATGCGCCGAGCAGGATGCCTGACCCTGACTTCCCTCACCACCCTAGATAGGTTCCACACCTATGTGCCGAGCAGGATACCTGCCCCTGGCTTCCCTCACCACCCTAGATAGGTTCCGCACCTATGTGCCGAGCAGGATACCTGACCCTGGCTTCCCTCACCACCCTAGATAGGTTCCGCACCTATGTGCCGAGCAGGATTCCTGACCCTGGCTTCCCTCACCACCCTAGATAGGTTCCACACCTATGTGCCGAGCAGGATACCTGACCCTGGCTTCCCTCACCACCCTAGATAGGTTCTGCACCTATGCACCGAGCAGGATACCTGACCCTGACTTCCCTCATTACCCTAGATAGGTTCCACACCTATGTGCCGAGCAGGATACCTGACCCTAGATATCCCTAGT
Source organism: Anomaloglossus baeobatrachus (assembly GCF_048569485.1). Taxonomy (NCBI): domain Eukaryota; kingdom Metazoa; phylum Chordata; class Amphibia; order Anura; family Aromobatidae; genus Anomaloglossus; species Anomaloglossus baeobatrachus. The sequence goes on along the minus strand of NC_134362.1, from coordinate 194,682,140 downwards.
GCTGGACCCTAAATAGTGAACGGGTGGGATAAGCTCAGCAGCTAAATGTAAGGGAAGGGGACCCCTATGTCTAAGGAAGGGACAAATGATGACCCCCCAACCAAACCTACCACTGGTCCCTGGGGTCCCTCACCACCCTAAATAGGTTCCGCACTTATGCGCCGAGCTGGAAACCTGACCTTACGTATCCCTAGTGCTGGGCCCTAAATAGGGAACGGATGGGATGAGTTCAGCAGCTAAAAATAAGGGAAGGGGACCCCTATATCTAGGGAAGGGGAAGATGGTGACCCCTGGCCAAACCTAGTGCTGGTCCCTGGGGCCCTCCTCACCCTAGATAGGTTCTGCACCTATGCGCCGAGTAGGATACCTGACCCTTGGTATCCCTAGTGCTGGACCCTAAATAGGAAAAGGGTGGGATGAGCTCAGCAGCTAAAGGTAAGGGAAGGGGGCCCCTGTATCTAGGGAAGGAGGAGATGGTGACCCCTGACCAAGCCTACTGCTGGTCCCTCACCACCGTAGATAGGTTCTGCACCTATGCGCTGAGCTGGATACCTGATCCTTGGAATCCCTAGTGCTAGAAGATACAAGGAGGACACACAGGGGAAAATGCATGAACTACTTATCTGCAGATGACTCAGGTAGAAGTTCTGCAAAGTTTTCAGCAAACGATATCACAAATGAGTACAAGTCACCTGCTTGCATCCAGTGCTTGAATGAACTGAAAAATATCACCAGCATCAGTCCAGGGAAGGAAGGGGTATTTAAGCACCAAGATAATGCTGATGATCAGCAGCTGGATGGAAGGTGAGCTCCTGCTGGGTCCACAAGTAGGAGATAAACCAGCAGCAAAGCTACCTATATCAATGAATACTGACAGCAGGAAGAATGGAATGTCAGGGAGCATTCTGCGCAGCCAGATACTGTGACCTTCTATGGCCAGAAACCACAGGACTGTCACCTGTGACACAAACACCCCCCTAGTGCCAGATTATTTATTGGGAACAAAAAGATTGGGCATATTGAAATCCAACAGCTCTGCTCTATCCTTTTTCTTTTGCCATGTCCCATCTGCCACAGATTCTGATCCTTGGTGTGCGGGGCGTTAGGGTGGCGGTTCCCTTTCAGAAAATACTGGTCCCTGTACAAAAAAACAAACAAACTGTGTTCCACTGCTGCTCCTGGTTTCTGATATTGTCTTCATTGTTGACATCACTGCAGCTAATCAGTGATGTCGGCGACTCTGATCGGAGTGCCCAATCTGCACAGGCAGAGCCGCTGAGGTCGATGTCAGCCACTCTGATTTGCGCAGGCGGAGGCCGGCGACGTCCGATCTGCGGAGGCCGGCGACGTCCGATCTGCGGAGGCCGGCGACGTCCGATCTGCGGAGGCCGGCGACGTCCGATCTGCGGAGGCCGGCGACGTCCGATCTGCGCAGGCCGGCGACGTCCGATCTGCGCAGGCTGAGGAGTATGGTTTGTTTTTTTTGTGTGCAGAGAACCATCCCGCAGAATATAGCGCTACTTGGTCGCTCTATAGCGGCACAATAGATTGTCACCTTTTCCTTCCGTTCCATGTAACGTCTTGTGGTCTCGGCACGCGCCGGTCACCTTCTTCTTTTATTCTTCACAGCCGCCGAACTTTAAAGCAGGGTGGAAAAAAAAAGATAAAAAGAGCGAGGTCAGGGACTGTCGAGAGACGATCTGAGGAAGGAAATCTAATTTTCGGAGACTTTTTCACCTCTCGTGTAAGAGGATTTCACTTCTCCGCTCGCACACGGCGTTCTTTTTCGGTCAGCGTTATCGAATGAATGATCCCGGCCCCCCCAATACGAATGTGATTGTTGATAAGAGACTTTCGCCCGTCCACGGACAATCCGCCTCGTTCTTATCTTCTCAGCGCAGGATACGAGGGTTTCCAAATCTGGCCGCTTTATGAAAGCTTTTTATGGCGGCACAATCACAAGTTATTACTTCCACCTTCTCCTTTTAATCCAATTTTGACAATAACCATTTTTATTACATTTTTTCTTTTCTTTTATAATGTGGTCTTATAGAGGGTCCACCCTTGTTTTGGATCACTGCCTCTCCTACTCCTTACACCCCCCCCCAGCCATTTATGATTTTTTGGCCTTCTCCGCTCTATGGCAGACTCCTACTTGGGTTTGCATTGAGCATCGCGATATCTGCAGCCAAGTGTGCGTCCCCCCCCCCTGGATGAACGTTTCGATGTTGCCACAAGGATAGAGTAGAGAAATCGAAATCCCGTCAATATTTGGTGACCACCATCACTTCTTCTACATACATATTATTGAAGACCTTGGCAGGAGATTGTGCCAAACATCTTGGAGAACTGACCCCTGATCTTCTGAGTATGAGAATTGCCCAAAGAAATCCTTTGGTCTAGTCATTAGATCCCAGACAGACGGGATGATATCAGGACAGGGCAACGTGATGGGCAAAGTTCTGCTGAGAAACCTTGTGACATCATGTGGATGTGGTACCTAACATTGTACAGGGCAATTACTACTTCCCCATCCATTCAGTTATGGCGGCTTCTCCCTCTGCTGGAAGATGCGACCACCACTTTGCAAAACTGCTCAGGAATGGTGGAGGAACAAGGGATGAAAATCAAGGTCTCCAAAGTCCCCAAATCCAATCGATCATCTGTAGATGCGCTGGAGAAAAAAGTCTGATCCACGGAGGTTGCACCGAGCAACGCAGAGTATCTCCTACTAGCGTTCTGGTGCCAGATACCACAGGACAACATCGGAGGTCCGTGGTTCAGAGACAGGGACCTACACAATGTTGGGCAGGTGGTCTGAGAATGTGTAAACCTATTATCATACCGTACCGTATCGTTACCGTAGACCTCATATTTATCACTTCTGTGCTAAACCCCAAAAACTATGTTGTACCATCGTGGTTTGTGCAAACACGAGGAGGGACAGATGTGAATCCAGGCTCTTGGGCAAAAAAAAGGGGCACTTACTGACTTCAGGGATGGCTAATCCATGCCTCCCATCCATCCTCCCCATCCATCCATCCAACCAACCAACCATCCCCTCCCCATCCATCCATCTTCCCCATCCATCCATCTTCCCCATCCATCCATCTTCCCCATCCATCCATCTTCCCCATCCATCCATCTTCCCCATCCATCCATCTTCCCCATCCATCCATCTTCCCCATCCATCCATCTTCCCCATCCATCCATCCTCCTCATCCATCCATCCTCCCCATCCATCCATCCTCCCCATCCATCCATCTTCCCCATCCATCCATCTTCCCCATCCATCCATCTTCCCCATCCATCCATCCTCCCCATCCATCCATCCTCCCCATCCATCCATCCTCCCCATCCATCCTCCCCATCCATCCATCCTCCCCATCCATCCTCCCCATCCATCCATCCTCCCCATCCATCCATCCTCCCCATCCATCCATCCTCCCCATCCATCCATCCTCCCCATCCATCCATCCTCCCCATCCATCCATCCTCCCCATCCATCCATCCTCCCCATCCATCCATCCTCCCCATCCATCCATCCTCCCCATCCATCCATCTATCCTCCCCATCCATCTATCCTCCCCATCCATCTATCCTCCCCATCCATCCATCATCCCCATCCATCCTCCCCATCCATCCATCCATCCATCCATCCATCCTCCCCATCCATCCATCCATCCATCCTCCCCATCCATCCATCCTCCCCATCCATCCTCCCCATCCATCCATCCTCCCCATCCATCCATCCTCCCCATCCATCCATCCTCCCCATCCATCCATCCTCCCCATCCATCCATCCTCCCCATCCATCCATCCTCCCCATCCATCCATCCTCCCCATCCATCCATCCTCCCCATCCATCCATCCTCCCCATCCATCCATCTATCCTCCCCATCCATCCATCTATCCTCCCCATCCATCTATCCTCCCCATCCATCCATCATCCCCATCCATCCTCCCCGTCCATCCATCCATCCATCCATCCATCCATCCTCCCCATCCATCCATCCATCCATCCTCCCCATCCATCCATCCTCCCCATCCATCCATCCTCCCCATCCATCCATCCTCCCCATCCAGCCATCCATCCATCCCATCCATCCCTCCTCCCCATCCATCCCTCCTCCCCATCCATCCCTCCTCCCCATCCATCCCTCCTCCCCATCCATCCCTCCTCCCCATCCATCCACCCCCCATCTACATCCATCCATCCATTCATCCCATCCATCCATTCATCCCATCCATCCATCCATCCATTCATTCATCCCATCCATCCATTCATCCCATCCATCCATCCATCCATTCATTCATCCCATCCATCCATTCATCCATCCATTCATCCCATCCATCCATTCATCCATCCATCCCATCCATCCATTCATCCCATCCATCCATTCATCCCATCCATCCATCCCTCCATCCATCCCATCCATCCTTCCATCCATCCCTCCATCCATCCCATCCATCCCATCCCAACCATTCATCCATATTAAAATCGAGCATCTGCCATCTGGTAAAAGTCAGTTTACTCCTTAGAAGGTGGGCAGGTTTGGGCAATATTCATCTCAAGAACCATCCCTCCATTCTTGAGAATATTGACGAGTTATATTGCAAAGTTGCTTTTTACACAAGGAGGACGTCTTCACCGGAGCTTTGGGACAATTTTGCACACTTTTTTTGTGGGACCATGGCTCCTTTAGAGATGATTGGTCAGTACAGGCGTTGCTCGCCCCATAGTCCAGATCTCAGTGAATAGTCCGCTAGCGTGGAGCCCCATTGATTCCAGACCATGAGATATTTGCCAGCGAGAGGGTTAATGCATTTTTCCCTTTTTTAGTTCCCGCTGGTGAAAAGTAATCTAGCGCTGACATTTGCGGTTGTCAGTGCCACTTGAACATCAAAGGCCGCTTCTGCTGTCATTTCTTTGTGGGCTCGATAAGTTATTTAGTGCCTGTGATGTGCCTTTCTGTCTTGCTTAGTAACTGCCTCGGATCTGCAAAAGGCTTTTGTGCGCGGCGCCGGCTGACTGAAAGGCTTTTTAGCGGGGAGAACGGAGGGGAGTCACGCGGAGGCTCACGCCGTGCCATGTTCTGCCGTATTTAAAGGGACGGTCTTCTATCTCCGGCTAACAGCTGTGTAACATTAGCAGATGTGACAGGCGCCATACGACCCCCCTTTTTGAAGCTGATGAGTTTCCAGGTGAGATAAATGCATCGGATGGGTTTATTTTTTATTATTTTTTGTGATTGATGTTTCACGCCGGCGACTGCAATAAGAGTCGCGTGAAAAGAGATTTGTTTTTACACCGTTTTGTCAGGCCGAGCAATTATGCAAATTGGGATGTGGAAGGGATCCTAATGGGCTTACAGTCAAGGTGAATGAATGGCGACGGCGTGGCTTCGGTCCAAGGCAGCCGGCAGGTAATAGGATCCGTTTTGGGTGGAAATAGGACATTAGATTACTGGCTCATTGACCGCAGGGCCTATTGCAATCAATGGTGGTCAGATTGCTGGGACCCTCACCGATCGGCACAATGGCGGTATGGACGGAAAGGCTCGGCCACCACGCTATCCTTTCCCTTGGCTCTTTCTGACACATGGTACTCCTGTCCGGCATCCAACTTGTCGCTCCGTTTCGTTCTGCCCCATCACAGATGACTGTTTCCATTCCGCTCTTCAATGCGGATCCAAACAGTCGAACCTCCAAAGTCAATAAGTTATCACTGGACAATCCCTTTAAAGGTTTTTAGAGGGCTGATTTCTGGGCGGGTTGTCATTCAAGGATGGTCTGTGTCCTCTCGATCGATCTCAGCAGTTAACTTCCATCAATGGAATGTAGATTTGTCCCTTTGCCATCAGATCCTCTTTAGTTGCTTGTGGTTCAAGGGTAATTCTATAGAAACCCTCCAAAAATATGTGATCCATTGAATTGTCACCTGGAAAAATCTTTAGTGGACCGGACATGATATAAGTTTTTTCTTTAGGTGACTGAATACTATTTTTGCCAATATTATTTTAAATATTGGCAAAAAAAAAAAAAAAAAAAATATATATATATATATATATATATATATATATATATATATATATATATATATATATATATATATATATATATATATATATATTATATTCTATATTTTTCACCAGTTGCTTTCATCAGCCACCTCGATTTCTAATTTTCAGTTGTCTCTGAGCAAGTGGGTGCAGTCAAGCTTTTATAATATTTCCCTTGCTCAGCACACATGAGGAATCCATGCTTTCCTGTACCTATGTAGTTTTACGGGAGAAGCAGCAGCAGCAGCATGGAGGACATTATACAACAGTACTAGCCTTGTGTGGCTGTGAGTCCAGCACTGGGATGAGATGACACACTTACTAGAAAATAGCAGCAAATTGGCTCTTTCCTGCCTTTTCCCTTTTCCCTCTTCCCTTTTCCCGCTTACCTTTTCCCTCTTACCTTTTCCCTCTTACCTTTTCCCTCTTACCTTTTCGCTCTTACCTTTTCCCTCTTACCTTTTCCCTCTTACCTTTTCCCTCTTACCTTTTCCCTCTTACCTTTTCCCTCTTACCTTTTTCCCGCTTACCTTTTCCCGCTTACCTTTTCTCGCTTACCTTTTCTCGCTTACCTTTTCCCGCTTACCTTTCCCTCTTACCTTTTCCCTCTTACCTTTTCCCTCTTACCTTTTCCCTCTTACCTTTTCCCTCTTACCTTTTCCCTCTTACCTTTTCCCGCTTACCTTTTCCCGCTTACCTTTTCCCGCTTACCTTTTCCCGCTTACCTTTTCCCTCTTACCTTTTCCCTCTTACCTTTTCCCTCTTACCTTTTCCCTCTTACATTTTCCCGCTTACCTTTTCCCGCTTACCTTTTCCCGCTTACCTTTTCTCGCTTACCTTTTCCCGCTTACCTTTTCCCGCTTACCTTTTCCCGCTTACCTTTTCCCGCTTACCTTTTCCCGCTTACCTTTTCCCGCTTACCTTTTCTCGCTTACCTTTTCCCACATTCCTTTTCCCGCTTACCTTTTCTCGCTTACCTTTTCCCGCTTACCTTTTCTCGCTTACCTTTCCCTCTTACCTTTTTCACTTTTCCCTCTTCCTTCCTGGCCAGGAAAACTCCTGGCCTTTTTTCCCCCCTCCTGGCCTTTTTTCCCCCCTCCTGGCCTTTTTTCCCCCCTCCTGGCCTTTTTCCCCCCCTCCTGGCCTTTTCCCCCCCCTCCTGGCCTTTTTTCCCCCCTCCTGGCCTTTCCCCCCCCCTCCTGGCCTTTTTCCCCCCCTCCTGGCCTTTTTCCCCCCCTCCTGGCCTTTTTCCCCCCCTCCTGGCCTTTTTCCCCCCCTCCTGGCCTTTTCCCCCCCCTCCTGGCCTTTTTCCCCCCCTCCTGGCCTTTTTCCCCCCCTCCTGGCCTTTTTTCCCCCCTCCTGGCCTTTGCATATACGTTCTGGAGGCAGGGAAAGGTGGCTCATAAGTGGAGGCAGAAGCATATTTCAAAGTTTCCTTGTTGTAGAGGACCACATTTGTGACTTCTGTATAGGAACATCATATTCTCTACCTCTATAATACGGTGTGTGTATATGTAATATAATATAGTGTATGTATATGGGTTTTTTTTTCCCTCAATAACATTATTGGGGGACACAGAACCATGGGTTAGGTTGCCGCCACCTGGTGGCAGACACTAGTATTCTATGAATTAAAAAAATTGTCTCCTCTCCTGCAGACTGTCCCTTGCCTGCTAGCCCCTGACGTCCTCAGTTGTTTGTAGTGTGAGTTGGAGGAAGGATCTGTATCTGACCTGTAGTTGATGCCAGCTCCTCACTTTGCTTTTCTTTGTCAGATAGGTTCCCGGTGGCAGGGTGTGACCGTACTTTTAATAAACTGTTATAATTCATTATTCTTTTCTTTTTTACTACTTTCTTACAAAACGGAGGCAGGCAGTGATTAGCAACCAAGGTACAGTCCCCTGGGAGGAGCCAATTTTTTATTCTGTGTAATACCAGCGCCCGCCTCCAGGTGGCAGCAGACTATATATCATTTTTTCATGCAGCGTATACATAAGTTATAGTGCTTTTGCAGCGGCGGGAGCGTGATTTCTCTGGGCAGCGAGCAGAGCGTGTTGTTTGCTCTCCACCCTCGGCGGACTATTCATTATTCTTTACTACTAACACCTTTTTATCATTTGTGACAATACCCGACCTTGTGCTTTCTGTGTTTTCGCGTGCTCAGCTAATACGAGACGTGACATATTCCTGGGCCGGGGGGGTACAGGAGCGCCTGCAGTCAGGCCTCGCTGGGAGACACTTTTAATGGTGCTTGGTTTTTCGACAAGCCGCTATATTTTTTGGAATCCGCCGGAAAACCTTGTCAACACTTGCGCTTTGCTGGCCGGAGAGCCGCGCTTACCCTAGCGTGTCTGTCCCTCGTGCCAGGGAAGAAGTGTAACACCGAGGCGTATATCAAACATGGGACACAGTCGCTGGTTTTTACACCCGCTGGACGCGTCCTCTTCATTATCCCCAGCTGCAGAGTTTTCCGGGAGGGCGACTGTGTGCCGAGCCACGGTGCCGAAAAATGGAAAAAAAACAACAAAAACCGGAAAAATAGGACAAATATTACAGTTAAACTAAATGTAATACATAGAATTTTAGTCAGTTACTATAGTTTTTGCATAAATGCTCTAATCGCCTCCAGAGCTGCATTCAGAATTCTGCTATTGTAGCTATTGTATGTTTTTTACATTAATGCTCTAATCTCCTCCAGAGCTACATTCAGAATTCTGCTATGCTATGTTTTTTACATTAATGCCCTAATCCCCTCCAGAGCTGCATTCAGAATTCTGCTATTGTATGTTTTTGTATTAATGTCCTAATCTCCTCCAGAGCTGCATTCAGAATTCTGCTATGCTATATTTTTTTACATTAATGCCCTAATCCCCTCCAAAGCTGCATTCAGAATTCTGCTATGCTATGTGTTTACATTAATGCCCTAAACCCCTCCAGAGCTGCATTCAGAATTCTGCTATCGTATGTTTTTGTATTAATGTTCTAATCCCCTCCAGAGCTGCATTCAGAATTCTGCTATTGTATGTTTTTGTATTAATGTTCTAATCCCCTCCAGAGCTGCATTCAGAATTCTGCTATTGTATGTTTTTGTATTAATGTTCTAATCCCCTCCAGAGCTGCATTGAGAATTATGCTATGCTATGTTTTTTTGCATGAATGCTCTAATCCCCTCCAGAGCTGCATTCAGAATTCTGCTATTGTATGTTTTTGTATTAATGTTCTAATCCCCTCCAGAGCTGCATTCAGAATTCTGCTATTGTATGTTTTTGTATTAATGTTCTAATCCCCTCCAGAGCTGCATTCAGAATTCTGCTATTGTATGTTTTTGTATTAATGTTCTAATCCCCTCCAGAGCTGCATTGAGAATTATGCTATGCTATGTTTTTTTGCATGAATGCTCTAATCCCCTCCAGAGCTGCATTCAGAATTCTGCTATGTTTTTTGTATTAATGTCTTAATCCCCTCCAGAGCTGCATTCAGAATTCTGCTATTGTATGTTTTTGTATTAATTTTCTAATCCCCTCCAGAGCTGCATTGAGAATTAAGCTATGCTATGTTTTTTTGCATGAATGCTCTAATCCCCTCCAGAGCTGCATTCAGAATTCTGCTATTTTCATTAATGTCTCTGTTGCCTTTTGCCACTTCTTTGTTTCTGCATTATCCATTAAAGCCACTGTTCTGCCCCCAATCCTAAATATATTTGCTATTACTGGTTTGGTGCCTTCCTTTCTGCCCTCTATCGTTGGTTCCTTTTCTTCTTTTCCCCCCAAAAATGGCTGGAGCACAGGCACGGGTAACGCTGTGGAAAGTCTGAATCGCACCTTTGCAGGATTACTGTTGGTGTAAGATGGACCTGGACCGATGGAGAAAATGCAACAGAGGGGCGATTCAGACTTTCCACCATTAAGATAGAGCATAAGTTGCTGATTGGTGGGTGTCTGACCATTGGGACCCCCAACTGGGCTCATTCATTGTCTATGGAACCGGCAGTCCAATAGACAATGAATGGAGCAGATATCAAACATGCGATCCTCCTCTCCATTCAAGACTGTGCTTTATGCGGCCCCATTGACAGGGGGTTGGTTTGACCACAAGAATGGGTTTTTTCCCCAAAAAACCCAAGTTATCGCCTTTTTATAACTGACAATCCTTGTTTTAGAGGGGCTTGCCCAAAATTACAAGCAGTGATCCCGAGATTGAGGCTCTTAATAGCCCCCAGTCTTGACGGGAGAAGAGGTGCACATGCTCGATCTCCTCTCCATTAATTGATGGACAAGTCAAGGTCAGTGCAGTGTATTTTCCGGCAGTCCCATAGACAATGAATGGAGCGAATATCAAGCATGGTTTATTCTTCTACTCCAGTCCCTTCAAGAGCTGCATTCACAATTCTTCTCCCGGTCTCGCTGCTGCCCCCTACAGCTTTAGTGGCAATATAGGTGGATTGTAGGAGGTGTAATTGTATCTTATGAGTCTTCCTTCTTTGTGCATCATCTTGTCTTCTGTGCTATTAGGATAGAAAAGCCTGATAGTAATGTGCTCCGCGCGGCGTAATGGCTGTCCGCGTACAGTCACCGGTGACGGGAACGTGTAGCTGAAGTGCGCAGGAGAGGGACAGTGCTCTCCTCAAGATGCCAAGTTACATTATTCTGTTCTATTACTGGAATCGCAGAACACTTACAGGTGTATAAAAGTGTCTAGTGTTCACTGAGAAGCTCAAGAAACCCCAAAAATACTCAGCAGAGGAATATATCCAAAGAGAGCAGTATTATAGCAGTTATATTCTCTGTACATAGGGGGCAGTATTATAGTAATGTTCTTGTATATAGGGGGCAGTATTATAGTAGTTATATTCTTGTACATGGGGGCAGTATTATAGTAGTTATATTCTTGTACATAGGGGCAGTATTATAGTAGTTATATTCTTGTACATAGGGGCAGTATTATAGTAGTTATATTCTTATACATAGGGGCAGTATTATAGTAGTTATAGTCTTGCACATAGGGGCAGTATTATAGTAGTTATATTCTTGTACATAGGGGCAGTATTATAGTAGTTATAATCTTGTACATAGGGGCAGTATTATAGTAGTTATATTCTTGTACATAGGGGCAGTATTATAGTAGTTATAATCTTGTACATAGGGGCAGTATTATAGTAGTTATATTCTTGTACATAGGGGCAGTATTATAGTAGTTATAATCTTGTACATAGGGGCAGTATTATAGTAGTTATAATCTTGTACATAGGGGGCAGTATTATAGTAGTTATATTCTTGTACATAGGGGGCAGTATTATAGTAGTTATATTCTTGTACATAGGAGCAGTATTATAGTAGTTATATTCTTGTACATAGGGGGCAGTATTATAGTAGTTATATTCTTGTACATAGGGGGCAGTATTATAGTAGTTATATTCTTGTACATAGGAGGCAGTATTATAATAGTTATATTCTTGTACATAGGGGGCAGTATTATAGTAGTTATATTCTTGTACATAGGAGCAGTATTATAGTAGTTATATTGTTGTACATAGGAGCAGTATTATAGTAGTTATATTCTTGTACATAGGGGGCAGTATTATAGTAGTTATATTCTTGTACAGAGGGGCAGTATTATAGTAGTTATATTCTTGTACATAGGGGCAGTATTATAGTAGTTATAATCTTGTACATAGGGGGCAGTATTATAGTAGTTATATTCTTGTACATGGGGGCAGTATTATAGTAGTTATATTCTTGTACATAGGGGCAGTATTATAGTAGTTATAGTCTTATACATAGGGGCAGTATTATAGTAGTTATAGTCTTGCACATAGGGGCAGTATTATAGTAGTTATATTCTTGTACATAGGGGCAGTATTATAGTAGTTATAATCTTGTACATAGGGGGCAGTATTATAGTAGTTATATTCTTGTACATAGGGGGCAGTATTATAGTAGTTATATTCTTGTACATAGGGGCAGTATTATAGTAGTTATAATCTTGTACATAGGGGGCAGTATTATAGTAGTTATAATCTTGTACATAGGGGGCAGTATTATAGTAGTTATATTCTTGTACATAGGGGCAGTATTATAGTAGTTATATTCTTGTACATAGGGGGCAGTATTATAGTAGTTATATTCTTGTACATAGGAGCAGTATTATAGTAGTTATATTGTTGTACATAGGAGCAGTATTATAGTAGTTATATTCTTGTACAGAGGGGCAGTATTATAGTAGTTATATTCTTGTACATAGGAGCAGTATTATAGTAGTTATATTCTTGTCCATACGGGCAGTATTATAGTAGTTATATTCTTGTAATAGGGGCAGTATTATAGTAGTTATATTCTTGTCCATAGGGGCAGTATTATAGTAGTTATAGTCTTGTACATAGGGGCAGTATTATAGTAGTTATTTTCTTGTACATAGGGGGCAGTACTTTACTGAAACTCAATTGTAAAAATGACTTTTAGCCCCATTTACATGAATTTAAGTAATAAAAAATAAAATGACCCAAAAGGGGTGGACAAGTCCTTTAATCCATTCAGTAGCATAAAAAATGTTTCCATGTGAAATATTGTATTTATTTGTGATTCTAGATATTCTCAGAATACACAGTTGAGATGTTTCCGGTTTTCCTCGCTGGTTTCCAGTTTTGCGGCCGTCATGGTCTCCCTCATAATAAGCAGAATCACACACAGATTGGACAGATAGACGTTTCCGTCTCATACAGTTTAATGCAAACATTTGCGTCCTGTAATGTAGGCTGAGGATCTCGCTGTTCCGTGTAATGGCAGCACCTGCTCTGCTCCGCGCCATCGTTAGTGACTTGGCGCGGTTTTCGGTTTGTGCCGATTTCCAGGGCAGCTGAACCTAAAGCGGCAAAGCAAGAAAGCGGGATCATTATAACGTTATATGGATTGGCAAGACATTAGCTCAGCGAGAAACCGCCTCCATCGATTAACTCCAGCGCTTTCCCTTTGATTTGGCACCGGGTTCCTGATTCCTGCACTTCCCTCTATCGCTCTCTCCTGGGTGTGTGTACATTTACCAGACTTCAGGTTGAAGCAGTCGTTTGGCCAATGTTTTATTAAAGGGATAATATATTCAAACAGTTAGTGTTCAGTGACCACTTAGTATGCGACAGCGCTGGGTTAGTGCAGAGAGCGAGATCCTGCACTTTCACCTGGAGAGGGACCACGGTGGATTATAGGATCTCGCCAACACATATCCAGAATTTCGGGCCTGATTTTTGTTTGAAATTTGGGCCCTTTCGGAAGTGAGTTAGTGTTACTTTTGCTTAGGGGTTTGATTTGCTATGCAAAATTTCGAGCCAACGGCCCTTTTGTTCCTAAAGTGCAGTAATTTGCAAATGCAACTGATTTCGGTTGTGCAAAAGTGACGTCAGTGTGTCAGGGACCAGGTATGGACTGTGATGCACTGACTGGCCAGGAGTTTCTTGACCCAAACTTTGAGGTTGTTGAGACCGGTTTTGGGCCGCCCCCGGGCCGGTTTTGGGCCGCCCCCGGGCCGGTTTTGGGCCGCCCCCGGGCCGGTTTTGGGCCGCCCCCGGGCCGGTTTTGGGCCGCCCCCGGGCCGGTTTTGGGCCGCCCCCGGGCCGGTTTTGGGCCGCCCCCGGGCCGGTTTTGGGCCGCCCCCGGGCCGGTTTTGGGCCGCCCCCGGGCCGGTTTTGGGCCGCCCCCGGGCCGGTTTTGGGCCGCCCCCGGGCCGGTTTTGGGCCGCCCCCGGGCCGGTTTTGGGCCGCCCCCGGGCCGGTTTTGGGCCGCCCCCGGGCCGGTTTTGGGCCGCCCCCGGGCCGGTTTTGGGCCGCCCCCGGGCCGGTTTTGGGCCGCCCCCGGGCCGGTTTTGGGCCGCCCCCGGGCCGGTTTTGGGCCGCCCCCGGGCCGGTTTTGGGCCGCCCCCGGGCCGGTTTTGGGCCGCCCCCGGGCCGGTTTTGGGCCGCCCCCGGGCCTGATCCGTGCATCACAAATGTTTGAATGTGGCCTTAAAGCTGTATTCCTGCTTTGGACTTTTTTTTTTACATTTTTGGGGTCCTATGCTTGATCTGGGGTTTAGGAATTACATAATAAGGTAGGTGGATGGAAAGGAGAGAGAAGAGTAAACAATCCCAAACTGGATCCATCGATCAGGCATTGATGACATGTCTGGTGGATACTACATTATCCAAAATGGATATTTCCCTTTAAATCCGAGTGCTTCGATTACAGCTGATATTTTAGACTAGAACTTTTTTTATTAAGGCCAATGAGGGCAAACTACTGCTGTAAAAAAAAAAAATAAAAAACAAAAAATCACATTTGCAAATTGGTCGGTGACATTTGCAAAGTTTATTTAATTGAGAACTCCACAGTGAACCTGGATGGAAATGTTTTAAAAGCTAAGTAGTATCCATGGTGACGGCTGGACTGATATAATAAGTTAAGTGTAATGTACCCATCCATACCTATTAGTCCCTGCCACGAGAATGATTAATGACTGGTCTGATGAAAGCATGTTTTCTTCTTACTGACGGTTATTAGGGATTTAATGAAAACACGGTAGACGGCTGAGCGGAGGCCGGACACACGCAGAACGCGGCTTTATAGGTGGATCAGGACCCTGAATTAGTCCCCAACCCACCAGAAATGCAGCAAAATTCTGCAGAATCTAAAAAGATTGGCTGCAGCGGTGAGATTGGAGGCGTCCATGGGACTCGCTCTACTCCAAGAGTACCGGCACTTGCTCAATTTCCGCAAATGGGAAATAGAGTAAAGTCGTCTGAAATGTTAAAGGTTTGGATTTTTTGGAGAACCCCCTTTTGGGAACCTGGTCCGGAGCCCAGAGAGCCTCCTCCTACCTGTGGCGTCCCCGATGTAAGTTTCGCCAGGGATGTTATCATATCAGAGCAAGTTCTCACAGCTCTGGGAGTTGTGGACTAGTGTCTCACACTCCTCTTCCTTACCGGCGCCCTTCCTTGCGGTGGCAGAACTTACGTGGGGTTGTGACATCACGCGAGTCCCGAGTTCAGGCCCTTTTCTCGCATTCGGACCAAACGAGCAGTCAACAGGAAGTGAGTGGCAGCCGCAGCACTGACTTCCTGTTGATTAAGTCGTTTGGTCTGAAGGTGGGGAGACAGAGGCCTGTGCTGATTGGATGTGGGACTAGTGTGATGTCACAACGCCGCTGGAATGGTAGGGGAAGTATAGGCTCTATTATTTTACCCGGGGCAAATGTAGAATCAGAAGGGATTGCCCCAGTAGTGGAGAACACCTTTAACTGAGATGGAAACATCCCTTTATCTTTTTATTTGGACAGTAACGCTCCAGCCCACCATGGAGCATAGAACTGAACTTCAAGTGTTGTATTTTAAAGGGGTTCACCGCGCCGAGTTTCTGCTCTGCTGGTGGTTAATGAGCTTCTGATGACGCACAGTCTGAAGCAGAGGCATGCTCCAAAATGTGCTCTTTCCCAAGCTCCTAGCAGAGGTAGCATGGGAAAAGCGCACGGGTACTGAAGCTGGTTGGAACTGCAAGCCTGCCCCCGACGCGCCTCGCCCTGCCCGTTTCATCCTCCCCTACCCCCCCAGCGCCACTCGCCCTGCCTGCCTCATTCTTCCCCAGCGCGCCTTGCCCTGCCCGCCTCATTCTTCACCCCAGCGCGCCTCGACCTGCCTGCCTCATTCTTCACCCCAGCGCGCCTTGCCCTGCCCGCCTCATTGTTCTCCCAGCGCGCCTCATTCTGCCCCCAGCGCGCCTCGCCCTGCCCGCCTCATTCTTCCCCCAGCGCGCCTCGCCCTGCCCGCCTCATTCTGCCCCAGCGCGCCTCGCCCTGCCCGCCTCATTCTTCCCCCAGCGCGCCTCGCCCTGCCCGCCTCATTCTGCCCCCAGCGTGCCTCGCCCTGCCCGCCTCATTCTTCCCCCAGCGCGCCTCGCCCTGCCCGCCTCATTCTTCACCCCAGCGCGCCTCGACCTGCCTGCCTCATTCTTCACCCCAGCGCGCCTTGCCCTGCCCGCCTCATTGTTCTCCCAGCCCGCCTCATTCTGCCCCCAGCGCGCCTCGCCCTGCCCGCCTCATTCTGCCCCCAGCGCGCCTCGACCTGCCCGCCTCATTCTGCCCTTAGCGCGCCTCGCCCTGCCTGCCTCATTCTGCCCCCAGCGCGCCTCGCCCTGCCTGCCTCATTCTGCCCCCAGCGCGCCTCGCCCTGCCTGCCTCATTCTGCCCCCAGCGCGCCTCGCCCTGCCCGCCTCATTCTGCCCCCAGCGCGCCTCGCCCTGCCCGCCTCATTCTGCCCCCAGCGCGCCTCGCCCTGCCCGCCTCATTCTGCCCCCAGCGCGCCTCGCCCTGCCCGCCTCATTCTGCCCCCAGCGCACCTCGCCCTGCCCGCCTCATTCTGCCCCCAGCGCACCTCGCCCTGCCCGCCTCATTCTGCCCCCAGCGTGCCTTTCCCTGTCCGCGTCGCCCTTGAAAAAGTAAATGTGATCCTTTTTCTTTTGTTTACTTTAACTTCTTATAATGGGTGAATGTGATCCGAAAAATGGATCAAAGTAGTGCGTGATGTTTTGTTTTTCTTTTTAACATGGACCATAGAATAAACTATTATTGAATTTGCTACTACACAGTGGTTCTTGCACAAGATCCTCTAAAACACAAATACCCCATTGACTGAAATGAAATGTGTGTAATCCATCATTGCCTTGTGGTGGCTCTGCAGGAGAATTAGACCGCTCTCTCAGAATCTGATATATATATATATATATATATATATATATATATATATATATATATATATATATATATATATATATATATATATATATATATACGGATCAGAAGGTTGACCTAGATGGACCTAGGTCTTTTTTTCAACCTAAGTGACTATGTATAGAATTGTTCTTCAAACTTGGAGTTTCCGCTCCAAAAACTCAACATGCACCTACCCCAATAAATATCAGATTTTACCAGTTTCTAAACCCCTTGTGCAGACGTTACACGTGCCACCTGATCGGGGGTGGATAGATACGTAGATAATTTATGCTATATTTTTGTTTTGCAGGGTGAATTTTCCCAGATCTGTGAGTTCTCCAGTTTGTCTCCAATCCCTGGATTTACCAAGTGGCTCCTTGGGGCTTTCAATTCGCAAACAAAAGAATTGGGAAGGACTGAGCTCTTTTTGGAATCTGAGTGTAAGGAGATATCGGACATCACGGGGGCCCCGGCTGTCGAGACCCTGAAGCGCCTCTTCTCCAGCAATGAGTGGATGAAGTCGGAGGGACTGGTCAAGGTTCTGGAGGCCCCATTGATGAGACTCTGCGCTTGGTACTTGTACGGAGAGAAACATCGTGGTTTCGCCTTAAACCCTGTAGCAAATTTCCACTTACAGAACGGTGCCGTCCTTTGGCGACTCAACTGGATGGCCGACACAAGTCCCCGGGGCGCTGCGGCCTCCTGTGGCATGATGGTCAACTACCGCTACTTCTTAGAGGACACTTCCGTGAACAGTGCTAGATACCTCCGCATGAAGCACATCGAGGCCTCCGAACAAGTGCTCAACCTGGTTTCTCAATTCAGAAAGAACAGCAAGTTGTAGATAGGCCGGAGCCGGGACCGGTCCAGCTCAGTACCAAGTACTGGCCACTCAGTGACTCGTTAGGTGTTTTGCCAAATGATGAGGCCTTGTCTCATGACTAAACCAAGAACATTTTAAGGATAGGATTTCACTTGCACTTGTTTTTTTTTTCTATGTAAATTATTACAATCCTTTAAAGTTTTGCAGGATTAGAAAAACATGGCTGCTTTCTTCACGCGCCCCATGTTGCATCCGTTATTTCGGCTCAACTCTAGTTATTGGGGTTTCCCAGCACAATTTGTTTTTGTAAGTAACACAATGTGCTTTACTTTACCCAGATCCCAAATGTAGTCTCCACCGCCGGTGCCAAAACTAAACTCAAGCTACCGGTAAAATCCGCTCAAAGCCACTGATTGGCTGCAGTCCCGTCTTTGTGGTGGTCTCAAAAGTGGGTAAAAAAAGTCAAACGTGGACCTGGAGTACAGGAGATAGAGAGATATATAGATATATATATATATATAGATATATATAGATATAGAGAGATATATAGATATATATAGATATATATATATATATATATATAATATTATTACCGTCTTTATCGGTTTATAAGACTCACCCCTAATTTAGAGCAGAAAAAGGGTCAAGAGTGTCAAGCCAGAGCGTATAGGACACATTACTACCTTACAGAGAGGCAACCAGCCGGCCGCACAGAGAGCCGCTTGCACAGACAGCCCCCTCTCCAATTCTCCACCTCCTGGTAACCTATATTCGGATTTTAAGACTCATCCCAAATTTTTGGGAGGAAAAGTGCGTCTTATAATCAGAAAAATACGGTATATCAGTCTGCGCATCTTACGTGATGTGTATGCGGCAGTCTGCGCATCTTACGGGATGTGTATGCGGCAGTCTGCGCATCTTACGGGATGTGTATGCGGCAGTCTGCGCATCTTACGGGATGTGTATGCGGCAGTCTGCGCATCTTACGGGATGTGTATGCGGCAGTCTGCGCATCTTACGGGATGTGTATGCGGCAGTCTGCGCATCTTACGGGATGTGTATGCGGCAGTCTGCGCATCTTACGGGATGTGTATGCGGCAGTCTGCGCATCTTACGGGATGTGTATGCGGCAGTCTGCGCATCTTACGGGATGTGTATGCGGCAGTCTGCGCATCTTACGGGATGTGTATGCGGCAGTCTGCGCATCTTACGGGATGTGTATGCGGCAGTCTGCGCATCTTACGGGATGTGTATGCGGCAGTCTGTTTATCCTGTATGTGATTTAAATTCTGTGAGACATCTGTCACAGAATTTAAATCAAATAGGTTAAACAGACTGCTGCATACACATCATGTAGGATAGACTGCTGCATACACATCATGTAGGATAGACTGCTGCATACACACCACGTAAGATAGACTGCTGCTTACACACCACGTAAGATAGACTGCTGCTTACACATCATGTAGGATACACGGACTGTCGTATACACATCACATAGGATACACAGATTGTGTATCCTACGTGATGTGTATACAGCAGACTGCTGTATAAACATCACATAGAATACACAGATGTGACTGGTTTTGGAAGAAAGCAGCTATGTTTTTTTTTTCTACTCTTTGACAACCCCCTTTAATTTCTTAGTTGACACTAAAGTGGTCAAAGTCAACTTATTTGCGTCATAATTTGTCTTTCCAACCGTTGTAATGTGCAAAACATGATAGAAACAGAGGATTTTCAGTGTGAATTTGCGCTTGGAAAGAATTGCCAGCCATGTGAACAGATCTGTCCCCTCAGTGTAATTTATTTTATCCCCCCACCCAGGGGTGGGTCTATCAGACATTTATGGCACATCCTATAGATATACCATAAATATCCCATATCCAGTGAATGAAGTTGGTTTACATGGATCCTGGATTTTACAGATTTGGCTCGACGGTAACCAACAACAAGTAGGTCTCGCCCTGCCGATGGTTTCATTTTGTGCCCATAATCTTTGGGATTCTGAATACATTCTGTTGCTCATTTTTTCATGAATTTCCAAGTATCTTATCAACCCTTATTAATTAGAGGAGGTCACCACGAAGGGTCCCCTGACACAGGGCTGATCACAAACTATCTCTACGTTGCGATTGGCAAAACGTGCGCCTGATACATTGTTGCATTTATGTATTTATTTACCTTTTTCTTTAGTTTTTGCCTCTTTTGACTTGCGCCTTATTTTTCTTTTAATTTGCACTTATTTTAAAGTGTGTGTGTGTATATAAATTTAATTTTATTTTTTTTTTGTCCTCCAGTCTCTGGAGGGAGTTATGCACTTTTCCTTTTTAGTGAAACTTTATATATCAATAGATCTAAATTTTTGCAAAAAAAAAAAAAAAAAAAAGATTAAAGGGAATATATCACCTGATTCTTGCTGCCCATCAGAATCAAGTCGTAAAGCCGGGATATACCTTATTTTTCGTTTTATAGGACGCACTGGATTATAAGACGCACCCCAAATTCAGAGCAAAAAAATGTGAAAAAAAAAAAAAATGGGGTTTGTCTTGTAATCCGGTGGTGTCTTACCGGATCGGGCAGTAGCGGTGGTGGTGGAGTCGCAGGAGGCAGTGGCGCGGGGTATCCCAGAAACTAGGCTGTGCTGGTGCAGCGGCGGAGGCTCGGGTTGCCGTGCTGGGGCAGCCGCTGCGGGCGATGAGGGCTTCAAAGAAATGGTGCCCGGAGTCAGCGCAGATTGAGCTATAGGCTCAATGGCAAGCTGAGATCTCGTCTGCATAAGCGCCACCTCCAGATGCCATTTTTTTGAAGTGGCCGGAGGCGGCGCCTGCGCAGATGAGAGCTTGAGCCGAGAACTCCATCTACGCATGCGCCGACTCCGAGCATCATTATTTGAAATCCTCCCTGCCCAAATTTTTGGGAGGTAAAGTGCGTCTTATAATCCGAAAAATACTTTATTTTTTTTTGTTATTATTTTTTTTATTAATAAATAATAATATTTTTTATTAATATAATATTAATAAAAAAATTTTTATTTTTATATTTTTTTTATCTCTGAAATGCTTCTGGTTTACAAAGAAATATAACAATAGCAACAAAAAAGAGGAATAAATATCCTCCAAAAATTAAGCATTACTTACAGCAAAGATAGGGCTGCAGTTGTACATCGCCCAGGCCAAAAACTAGTACTTTAGCAGGATGCAGCTAAGCCCCCACTAAGTGGAGGCATCACAGGTGCAGGAGGAGCAAATCACACAGACTCTTCCCAAAAGAAATGGAGGGGGCGATTGCTGGATGATAAAACTGCACACTGATGACTTGCATAAAGCGCTGTTCACACTTGCAGATGCACAGTCACAAGCCCGCAGCCTATTAGGTGACGCCCATACTATAAGATCAGGCGGGCTGCCAAGCCGTACTCCATCTGTGCATCATACAGGGACAGGAACTCTAATATGTAAGGCCTAACAGAAAGGGGCCTAGCTGCATCCAGTACAAAAAAATGAGGTTTTAGTTGGTATTATGGCCATAAGACGGAAGCCTACAACCCCCATCACGGGAACCTCATATAACCTCCATTTTTTGGAAGTGTGTGATTTGCTTTTCCTGCACCTGAGATGCCTCCACTTAGTGGAGGTTTAGCTGTATCCTGGTAGAGTACTAGTTTTTGGCCTGGGCGATGTACACACTGCAGCCCGTCTTTGTGTAAGTAATGGTTTACAAAGCAAATACATTTTAAAGATCCACAGCTCGTGGCCGGCTTCTCCCAGCGCTTCCATAGTCAGAGACCTGCAGCGGTGCTGGGAATACCCGCATTAGTCGTCTTATCCTCGGCCCGGATCTTTATATGAGGTGGTCTCTGAAACGTCAGGCTGAGATCGTGTACCCAGGATCTCATTCACGTTGCCCGTAGTTTGGGCGGAATCCGGTGACTTATTTTCTTTAATGCAAAAACTAAAGAACGTTTTTGATTTTGCATAAAACCCATAAGCCACGTGCACCATTTTGGCACAAAACATGATAGTTTAGTCTTTTGCAAAGACTTTAACCTTCCTTTCCGCGTTGTGGTGCGCTAAAAGAGGTTTTTAGGATTATGTCCTCGGGACAAGTCGTCAATATCCGCTCTGGATGTGAGTAGAGGGCAAGATCTGATCCAACACAAGCTAAATAAAGAAAAGTGACGCAACTGTATCTGGTGATCATTGCTTTATTACATGGGTATCATTTTGGGTGCTTAAAGGGGCTGTTCACCTTATACAGTGTGTCCACCCATATCCTATCCACCGCCATTAACTTGAGAACGGCGGCAGCTATAGACATAGAAGTGGTGTCTAGGTATAGTAAAGTAGCCATTGAAACCACCTATAGCGCCACCTGGTGGAAAACGACGGAGTTAGCATTTTTATCTCGAAAACAGAACGAGATAGAGAAAAAAAGTGAATTGCAAAGTTGTAGGGCATCATCAATTCAATACGAATCGACACCTTGCATACAGAAATGCTATGATTAGAACGTGTAAAACTTACAAGGCTACGGATGTGAAGCGATACCTCATGGAGACCAAAACAAGTCATTGGGTATGGTGGCTGTGTGGAGTGGCCTCCACGCTCACCTGACCTGACCCCATTGGACTTCTTTCTGTGAGGTCACATCAAACAGCAGGTGTATGCGACCCCTCCACCAACATTGCAGGACCTATGACCACGTATCACAGATGCTTGTGCAGACGTGTTACCTGCCATATTGCCCAACGTGCAGCAAGATACAGTATGCTGTGCAGAGGCCAGATGTGCATTGCAGATGACGGGGGACACTGTGAGCATCAAAGTTAAATGAGCGCCATATGCATGACCAGTATTCAATGTTTTGGGGGGGGTTTATGGGTTTCATATCATAGCATTACTCTATGCAAGGTGTCGATACATATTGAATTGATGATGCCCTACAACTTTGTAATTCACTTCTTTTCTCTATCTCGTTCCGTTTTCAAGATAAAAATGCTAACTCCGTTGTTTTCCACCAGGTGGCGCTATAGGTGGTTTCATTGCGTAGCGCATGGCTACTTTACTATACCTAGACACCACTTCTATGCCTAGTTCTCAAGTTAATGGCGGTGGACAGGATATGGGTGGACACACTGTATGATCTCATTTCACCTATTGCACCCCTACAGGCAGAAGAATGAATTACATACTGTCCAATCAAATCATTGGAAAGGAGACAGGAAAAAAAAAAAAAGGTGTGCGCCTCAAAGTTTTTCTTTAACACTTCATATTGACTTTTGTTTTTTCCCCCATCACTCCGTAATAAATGCTTCCCGCCGACGCTGTTCATGTCTAACGCTCAATTACTGCGGACTTATAAAGAGCTGACATCGGCGGCTGGAAAGAGACGAGTCTATGGCTTCCTGCATTATCTAGAATCAATATGGCCCTTCATGAGCGGCTGATCAAAAGGACGTCCACAAACGATGACCGGCGCAGATGAAGTTCTCAGAGATGAAAGGCGCGCGCTGATCTGCTGCCGCTCCCTGATGGGTTTTATTGCACTGTCTGGCAAACTTTTTTGTGTTGCACAAACTTTTTTTTTTTACTAAAAATAAAAAAAAAAAAAATTAAAATTCTGTGCCGATCTGGACTGTAATAACTGGAGAGTTGATACAAGGGGGTTTCCAAAAAATGGCTCCACACTTGTACATGGGCTGTGTCCGGTGACAAGCTGCAGGACCAGATACGGCCTATGGGATAAGGTGGCACATAGGCAAAGTTGATATTGACAATAACTTTTTACATTAGTGTGGACATGACATATTGTGGCATTAGCTATACCATCGAGAAAGAAGTCCAGCACTATAGACCGGAGCTCAGAGCCAAATAAACAGCTGTACAAACGGCTGGGGTTAAGAGCTAGGACTCAAGGGGGCGCCAACCAGAAAATGGTCAAAGGGGTTGCTGTGGAAAATAGAGAAAAGTTAGGCACGCCAAAACCCCCAAAGAATATACATGACATAGGATACACTGAGACTGCTGTATATATATCTCATATGATAAACTAAGGCTGCTGACTATACATGACATAGGATAAACTGAGACTGCTGTATATACATCACACAGGATACCTGAGACCACTGAATGAATCACATATACGCTGAGACTGCTTTAAATACATCACATAGGATACACTGAGCCTGCTATATATGCACATGACATAGGATACATTGAGACTACTGTATAAATCACATACAATATATTGAGACAGCTGTATATACATCACATAATATACACAGGGCGAGATTCACTGTCCTGCTTGCCTCCACAGAGCCGACAAAGTACGACGTGTAGAAAGGAAAAATGTTTATTTTTCTCAGTGCCCATGCCGCCACAACACAGCGCCGCCCTAGGCACTTGACTTTGTGTCCATCACTAAATGTGGCTCTGCATAATGGCATATGTCCCCATACGGGCAGCTGGTTAGAATAGTTTAGCTGCATCTTGGATTTAAATACCCAAACCAACCCGATCATTAACTCTGTGCAGACATTGTTTTCCCGTCTGCAGCGATTCCAGATTTGCAACCTCTCTGCGGCGTTTATATCTTAAATACTTGTAAATAAATCACAACAGGGCCCTGATTACTGCACATCAAATGTGAGGAGCTTAGCCAGCGTTGTCTGCAAATCTCATTTTGGTGCCTGACCGCGGGTTTTCAGTCACAACATTTATTCCCCCATCTACCTCATAACACAATAGCGGGATACAAAGCAGCAAAAGAGGGGACCCCACTGAGAATTGCACTGGATTTCTGCAGCTCAGGAGTGTCATTTATATATATATATACTGGTCTGTGCTGTAAAAGAGGATATAAGGCCCATGCTGCAGGAAAAGTGTGCACAAACCCTATAAAATACATTACCGATGATGCACGCTTAGTTTAGGGGGCCACGTAAAAGGGGCCAATATCAAGGAGGCCAGATAAAATGGATCAATAGCAACGGGGTCAAATAAAAAGGGGTCAATATTGAAGGGGCCAGATAAGAGGCCAATAGCAAGGGGGCAGGTAAAAGGAGCCAATATTGAGTGGGGCAGGTAAAGGGGGCCACATAAAAGGGGCGAATATCAAGAGGGCCAGGTAAAAGGGGCCAATATTGAGGGGGACAAGTAAAAAGGACCAATATCAAAGTACTTAGGTAAAGGGGGCCAATATTGAGGTCAGTTAAAAGGGGCCAATGTCAAGGGGCCCAATATCAATGGGGCCAGTAAAAAGGGTTAATATCAAGGGAGACAGGTAAAAGGGGTCAATATCAATGGGGCCAGGTAAAAGGAGCCAATATTGAGGAGGGCAGGTAAAAGGGGCCAATAAGAGGGCCACTTAAAAAGTGTTAATATCAAAAGGGCCAGGTAAAAGGGGTCAATATTGAGGGGGACAATTAAAAGGGACCAATATCAAAGTACTTAGGTAAAAGGGGCCAATATTGAGGTGCCAGGAAAAAGTGGTCAATATCAAGGGGGCCAGGTAAAAGGGGCCAATATTGAGGGGACCAGGTAAAAAAGGACCAATACTGAGGTGGCCGGGTAAAAGAGGTCAAAAGCAATCGGGCCAGGTATAAGGGTCCAATATCGAAGGGGGCCAGGAAAAAGGGTCCAATATCGAAGGGGACCAGGAAAAAGTGTCCAATATCGAAGGGGACCAGGAAAAAGGGTCCAATATCGAAGGGGACCAGGAAAAAGGGTCCAATATCGAAGGGGACCAGGAAAAAGGGTCCAATATCGAAGGGGACCAGGAAAAAGGGTCCAATATCGAAGGGGACCAGGAAAAAGGGGATAATATCGAGGGACCAGGAAAAAGGGGCCAATATCGAAGGGGACCAGGAAAAACGGTCCAATATCGAAGGGGACCAGGAAAAAGGGGCCAATATCGAGGGGGGCCAGGAAAAAAGGGCCAATATCGAGGGGACCAGGTAAAAGGGGCCAAAATCAAAGGGGCAAGGAAAAAGGGGATAATATTGATGGGTCCATGTAAAAGGGGCAGTCTGCCGGCCAATATCGTATCACATGTATATTGTAGATTCATGTGATTTAGCCGTTTATAGCATGAAATGATACTGATTAGGTGATAAATGTATAAATGCTGGGGGTCCGACTGCAGGGACCACCATGACAATGGGTGTACATTGTAATAGTGCATATATAAGACCACCAGTCCATTCACTTCTATGGGACTGATGGCAGTTGCCTCAAATAGCTTTTGTTGCAGCCACTTTTCGAAACTTATGCGCAAGACAGGGGTGTAGTACCTAATTGCTACCTATAGATGTCGCTGTTGCTCAAATTCCAGTGGAAAACTTTTTACCAAAACTTTTCACCGCTTTCACCATCCGAATTATCACTAGTGTGTAATAAGTCATTGGATCGTCCTATTATTTTGAATCTTCTAAGCCACGAGTGTGAATGAGGCAGAACGGCGCCATAACTAGTGTCTGACGAATGGGCCGCGCTCCGGAGAAGGTGCTGAGAAGAGCGTTTATTGGCGTTACCCAGAGGCGCAGGGAAAGTCTCCGGGGAACCTAATGAGGCGTCAGATGTCTCCTACTTCCAGGAGAGGAGCTGTCACCGGAACCTCCTGTAACAATGAATAATGAGCTCTAAATACAGCGCATCTGCTGATGAATCCTGAGTATTGCTGCTCCGCGGCCCCCAGGGATCCTCCTCGTACTGTATCCTGCACCGCGTCGCACTGGCTGCCTCCTCTTCTTCTTCATCCTCCTCTTCTTCTTCTTCATCCTCCTCTTCTTCTTCTTCATCCTCCTCTTCTTCTTCTTCATCCTCCTCTTCTTCTTCTTCATCCTCCTCTTCTTCTTCTTCATCCTCCTCTTCTTCTTCTTCATCCTCCTCTTCTTCTTCTTCATCCTCCTCTTCTTCTTCTTCATCCTCCTCTTCTTCTTCTTCATCCTCCTCTTCTTCTTCTTCATCCTCCTCTTCTTCTTCTTCATCCTCCTCTTCCTCTTCATCCTCCTCTTCTTCTTCATCCTCCTCTTCTTCTTCTTCATCCTCCTCTTCTTCTTCATCCTCCTCTTCTTCTTCATCCTCCTCTTCTTCTTCATCCTCCTCTTCTTCTTCATCCTCCTCTTCTTCTTCATCCTCCTCTTCTTCTTCATCCTCCTCTTCTTCTTCATCCTCCTCTTCTTCTTCATCCTCCTCTTCTTCTTCATCCTCCTCTTCTTCTTCATCCTCCTCTTCTTCTTCTTCATCCTCCTCTTCTTCTTCATCCTCCTCTTCTTCTTCTTGTATGACAGTAAAGAATAATAAAACCGTAATTTCCCTCCAGCGACGGCGAATACCGCAAGTGACTTCACAAGGAACGCTCCCGTCTATTTATTGAACGGTGACGTCTACTTTAACCCCTTAACCACCTTCTCCTTTCCAGTATGGTAATCCCCCACTATGCTGATGTGGCATATTGGGGATATCACTAGTAAAGTCATCTATATACTGTAGACAGCCAACAGTACATTGAAGGAACATATAATACACACCAAAGCTGCTGCAGAACTTCATAATACACACCTCAGCTGCTGCAGAACCACATAATACACACCTCAGCTGCTGCAGAACCTCATAATACACACCTCAATTGCTGCAGAACCTCATAATACACACCTCAGCTGCTGCAGAACCTCATAATACACACCTCAGCTGCTGCAGAACCACATAATACACACCTCAGCTGCTGCAGAACATCATAATGCACATCTCAGCTGCTGCAGAACATCATAATGCACATCTCAGCTGCTGCAGAACCACATAATACACACCTCAGCTGCTGCAGAACCTCATAATACACACCTCAATTGCTGCAGAACCTCATAATACACACCTCAGCTGCTGCAGAACCTCATAATACACACCTCAATTGCTGCAGAACCTCATAATACACACCTCAGCTGCTGCAGAACCTCATAATACACACCTCAGCTGCTGCAGAACCTCATAATACACACCTCAGCTGCTGCAGAACATCATAATGCACATCTCAGCTGCTGCAGAACCACATAATACACATCTCAGCTGCTGCAGAACCTCATAATACACACCTCAGCTGCTGCAGAACCTCATAATACACATCTCAGCTGCTGCAGAACATCATAATACACATCTCAGCTGCTGCAGAACCTCATAATACACACCTCAGCTGCTGCAGAACATCATAATACACATCTCAGCTGCTGCAGAACCACATAATACACATCTCAGCTGCTGCAGAACCACATAATACACACCTCAACTGCTGCAGAACATCATAATACACATCTCAGCTGCTGCAGAACCTCATAATACACATCTCAGCTGCTGCAGAACCACATAATACACACCTCAGCTGCTGCAGAATCTTATAATACACACCTCAGCTGCTGCAGAACCTCAATATAAAAACAAGGATGCAACATTACATATCCTAGTCATTCTGGATTCTAAGAAACCCGAGTGACAGTCCCGTGCAGCGGTGACAATGGCCACATGAGCAGATGCAGATGCTGCTTTTCCCATCACATCCTATGAATCGATGCTTTGGTGAAATCAGTAGTTTTGGCTCTCGCATATTTTTTTCGCTTATAGATGAGCAGAAAGTGACATTCCGCTCTATGCTAGTGATTAGGATGACTCCTAATTAAAATCTACCTCCATCAAAAAGCCCTTTATATGCATTTCATCAACCTCAGCAAATTAGGAAAGCTGTAAACCAAAAGGTTATTGTAATATGCTGTCATTAGTGCAATCACTCTGTATTAATGACTATGGATTAATTATAAATGATGCTTGTGGCTTCCTATAGATCAAAACTCAGACTACAAACTGCAGAAAGTAACAGCACAAACCACAGCTACAAAGCCCAATAATGAAGGCTGGAAATCTGCTCAATGTAAATATAACTGCAAAAATACTGCCCGCTATGTACAAGAATATAACTACTATAATACTGCCCCCTATGTACAAGAATATAACTACTATAATACTGCCCCCTATGTACAAGAATATAACTACTATAATACTGCCCCTATGTACAAGAATATAACTACTATAATACTGCCCCTATGTACAAGAATATAACTACTATAATACTGCCCCTATGTGCAAGAATATAACTACTATAATACTGCCCCCTATGTGCAAGTATATAACTACTATAATACTGCCCCCTATGTACAAGAATATAACTACTATAATACTACCCCTATGTACAAGAATATAACTACTATAATACTGCCCCTATGTACAAGAATATAACTACTATAATACTGCCACCTATGTACAAGAATATAACTACTATAATACTGCCCCTATGTACAAGAATATAACTACTATAATACTGCCCCTATGTACAAGAATATAACTACTATAATACTGCCCCTATGTACAAGAATATAACTACTATAATACTGCCCCCTATGTACAAGAATATAACTACTATAATACTGCCCCTATGTACAAGAATATAACTACTATAATACTGCCCCTATGTACAAGAATATAACTACTATAATACTGCCCCCTATGTACAAGTATATAACTACTATAATACTGCCCCTATGTACAAGAATATAACTACTATAATACTGCCCCTATGTACAAGAATATAACTACTATAATACTGCCCCTATGTACAAGAATATAACTACTATAATACTGCCCCCTATGTACAAGTATATAACTACTATAATACTGCCCCCTATGTACAAGAATATAACTACTATAATACTGCCCCTATGTACAAGAATATAACTACTATAATACTGCCCCTATGTACAAGAATATAACTACTATAATACTGCCCCTATGTACAAGAATATAACTACTATAATACTGCCCCCTATGTGCAAGTATATAACTACTATAATACTGCCCCTATGTACAAGAATATAACTACTATAATACTGCCCCTATGTACAAGAATATAACTACTATAATACTGCCCCTATGTACAATAATATAACTACTATAATACTGTCCCCTATGTACAATAATATAACTATTATAATACTGCCCCCTATGTACAAGAATATAACTACTATAATACTGCCCCTATGTACAAGAATATAACTACTGTAGTACTGCTCCCTATGTACAAGAATATAACTACTATAATACTGCCTCTATGTACAATAATATAACTACTATAATACTGCTCCTATGTACAAGAATATAACTACTATAATACTGCCCCTATGTACAAGAATATAACTACTATAATACTGCTCCTATGTACAAGAATATAACTACTATAATACTGCCCCCTATGTACAAGAATATAACTACTATAATACTGCTCCATATGTACAAGAATATAGCTACTATAATACTGTCCCCATGTACAAAAATATAACTATTATAATACTGCCCCCTATGTACAAGAATATAACTACTATAATACTGCCCCTATGTACAAGAATATAACTACTATAATACTGCCCCCTATGTACAAGAATATAACTACTATAATACTGCTCCTATGTACAAGAATATAACTACTATAATACTGCTCCCTATGTACAAGAATATAACTACTATAATACTGCCCCTATGTACAAGAATATAACTACTATAATACTGCCCCCTATGTACAAGAATATAACTACTATAATACTGCTCCTATGTACAAGAATATAACTGCTATAATACTGCCACTATGTACAATAATATAACTACTATAATACTGCTCCCTATGTACAAGAATATAACTATTATAATACTGCCCCTATGTACAAGAATATAACTACTATAATACTGCCCCCATGTACAAGAATATAACTACTATAATACTGCCACTATGTACAATAATATAACTATTATAATACTGCCCCCTATGTACAAGAATATAACTACTATAATACTGCTCCTATGTACAAGAATATAACTGCTATAATACTGCCACTATGTACAATAATATAACTACTATAATACTGCTCCCTATGTACAAGAATATAACTACTATAATACTGCCCCTATGTACAAGAATATAACTACTATAATACTGCCCCTGTGTACAAGAATATAACTACTATAATACTGCCCCTATGTACAAGAATATAACTACTATAATACTGCCTCTATGTACAATAATATAACTACTATAATACTGCCCCCTATGTACAATAATATAACTACTATAATACTGCTCCTATGTACAAGAATATAACTACTATAATACTGCTCCTATGTGCAGAAATAGAACGGCTATTATGATTACAGTGAATTTGAATATACAGATACAGTCTGTTTTCCCTTTCATTAGTTTCCTCTTCTGCGGCTTGTACTGGGGGGCGCAGACACTCAGCATCCGGCTTTGCATATATGATACATGTATTACACTATTTATAATTTTTGACTGCACCCCTTTTTTTCTTCCGCTTCTGCTTTTTACATAAAGTTCCATGCGACTTGTTGACATCCGCCGATAATTTATTGGCCTTGAAAGTATAAATGGTCTCAGATCTGCTGCATTTGTAGGTATTAGTTGGAGTGTAAGAAAAAAAAAAAAAAAAAGCAACGAGGAAAAAAAAAATAAAAAAAAAAAATTTGAAAAATTGCTTTTTTTTATTTTTTTTGCATGCTGTAACGATGCTCTGAGATTGCGAGCTAACAAGGCTGGCGCAGTACGACAGAAACGTAACCTCATCATTTTAATGTAACCTATTATCGGTGTCCCAGTTTTGCTCCGGCGTTCCTTTGATCAGTTTTCTCTTTGTACGTGATCATCGCTGTGGTTAATGGGGGAACCTGGTGCAAAGATGTTAATGCGGAGACAAGGGCAGAAGTTTGGGGTCCCGTCCCCAGATAAATATACGGAGCTATTTATATAGAAAAAAAAAAAAAAAAGAAAGAAGAGAAAAAACTTCAATACAATGCAGAATAGAACAGCGCTGATGAGATTAATGCCGATTCTCAGTGCAGGAACAATAGGAACGGAAAAACCTGCTAACTGGAATCACTGTGTCTGAGCCATTGATTTAGGACCAGATAATGCCTCAAAGCCATAAAGTTACAGCAAAAAAGAAACAACGAGGGGAACCTATGACCTTGACCCTATAGGAGAGAGGGGGCTACAGCAGACCACCAACTCAAAGGGCAAATGGACACATGGACCTGCTGATCGGAAGATTTGCGCTAATGGCAGAAGCTAGGTGGATGATAGCAGGGCACTGGTTTGACTGCCATCGACTACTGATGTGACCTCTGCTCAAATTTATAGTCTAATTTAAAACTTTCCACCCATCTCCATCCTCTCCTCACATTCTGACATGTTTTCTATTGCA
Organism: Anomaloglossus baeobatrachus; assembly: GCF_048569485.1. Taxonomy (NCBI): domain Eukaryota; kingdom Metazoa; phylum Chordata; class Amphibia; order Anura; family Aromobatidae; genus Anomaloglossus; species Anomaloglossus baeobatrachus. The sequence continues at coordinate 194,650,219 of NC_134362.1, read as the reverse complement.
TGCCGATCAACCCTCACATTGCCTCCCTCAAGATCAACAAACTCCTCTTCTGCTGCTGTTTATGGCTCTTCTCATCTAATGATACATACTATTATAATTACTGATGTTATTACGTGAACAGACAGGTCACTGCCTCCCACACGATCAACAAACTCCTCTTCTTTGCTGATACCAGCTACTATAATTACTGATATATGAACTGACAGGTCACTTTCCCCCACATGATCCACAAACTCCTCTTCTTCAGCTTATGACTAGTACTATAATTACTGATATATGAACTGACAGGTCACTTTCCCCCACAAGATCAACAAACTCCTCTTCTGCTGCTATTTGTGGCTCTTCCCATCTAATGATACATGCTACTATAATTACTGATCTTACTACATGCACAGACAGGTCACTGCCTCCCACAAGATCAACAAACTCCTCTTCTGCTGCTGTTTATGGCTCTTCCCATCTAATGATACATGCTACTATAATTACTGATCTTATTACATGCACAGACAGGTCACTGCCTGCCTCAAGATGAACAAACTCCTCTTCTGCTGCTGTTTATGGCTCTTCCCATCTAATGATACATGCTACTATAATTACTGATCTTACTACATGCACAGACAGGTCACTGCCTCCCACAAGATCAACAAACTCCTCTTCTGCTGCTGTTTATGGCTCTTCCCATCTAATGATACATGCTACTATAATTACTGATCTTATTACATGCACAGACAGGTCACTGCCTGCCTCAAGATGAACAAACTCCTCTTCTGCTGCTGTTTATGGCTCTTCCCATCTAATGATGCATACTTCTATAATTACTGATGTTATTACGTGAACAGACAGGTCACTGCCTGCCTCAAGATCAACAAACTCCTCTTCTTCTGCTTATGCCTAGTACTATAATTACTGATATATGAACTGACATATCACTTTCCCGCACAAAAACAACAAACTCCTCTTCTGCTGCTGTTTGTTCATCCTCCTATCTAATGATATCTGCTACTATAATTACTGATATTATTACATGGACAGGTCACTGCCCCCACAACGCAACATGGAGGATGGGGGGATGGAACATGATATGGGGGCGCAACATAGAGGATGGGGGGATGGAACATGATATGGGGGCGCAACATAGAGGATGGGGGGATGGAACATGATATGGGGGCGCAACATAGAGGATGGGGGGATGGAACATGATATGGGGGCGCAACATGGAGGATGGGGGGATGGAACATGATATGGGGACCGTCCAGGTAAGTATATACTGGTGCTCTCCAAGTGTCCCTTTTAATAGGAGTGAGCCATCAACTTCAATGATAAACAGTCTCCACCTCGACGCGTTTCGCCACATAAAGGACATGTGCTTCGTCAGGAGGCCATAAGATAAATACATTCTATCAGCAATAAATTGAAAATATAATAGATCTAAGATACAGAGTTAAAAATTGCACCACAAATGGTATGAAAAATAGAGAAATCAAAGATATAAAAGCACTTGCCCAAAGAGATATGGTATCAGATATGCAGGTCCATGGCGCCCGTCAGAGAGGATCCATAGCAAGACAGGCAATGCTGGAAAGATGCTGCTGCCACAGTCCAGAGAGGCGTCATGGATCTGCATATCGACATGGGGTTTAAATAGCCCACATTCCCATAGTCAGCTGTGAACGATCAGGGCAATCATGTAATTGCCGTCACCGCCGCAAATGCGCATGCCCAATACATTACAGGCAGCGCGCATGCGTGGACGGAAGCCCAACAGCGCCAACAGTCAGGACAATCGTGCGCCGCCATTCACAACGCAAATGCGCAAGCCCAAAACCTCACATGGACGGAAGCCCAGCAGTGCCACAGCCAGTAAGTAACAGCATCACAGCGCATGCGCGGGACCTCAGATACTACGGCGCCTCTGTTGAATGGAAATCACATGATAAAACAGAGGGAGGTATTCCCGCGCGTGCGCAGTAGTGTAGAGGAGATACTTAGTGTTTTGTATTATATATTGCAGGTACCGCTACGATACTATGCTAATTGGAGCAGGTACTTAAGCGCCGTACTAGATGAGGCCCCCGCTTACAACGCTAAGCACATAACTGGATAGGTATAATATATTGTATAATAGCCAGCAATATTGCATACATTATTAAATAAACCCTAGCAAAAGGGTATACAAAAGGATACCATAAATGCAAACAGGTATATCCCCCATGTGCCCATTGGGAGGGGATATCTGAAGCAGGAGATCCCAAAGGGCAAAAACAAAATTATATAGATATTGGCCATCAATATCATCCATCCCTCCAGAAAGGGAAAGGGTCTTCCAAAGTAAGGCATAATGGATTATACGGAACAATTTAGGCTACTTTCACACTTGCGTTGTTTTCCTCCCGTTACAATCCGCCCTTTTGGAAAACAGCGGAATTCGTTAACGGATTCCGCTGTTTCCCATAGACTTGTATGGATGACGGATTGTACCAAAAGGACCTGAGTTGCTTCCGCTGGGCGACGCTCCGTTGCTTCCGCCCAGCGGGAGGAACGCAGCATGTAACGTTGTTTTGAGCAGCGGAATCCTCTGGATTTCACTCCGCATGCTTTATTTTTTTTTAAAATCACAAACTTTATTTTGGCTCGCGGTGGCCGAACGTTCAGGTGAGCGCCCGGCCGTCCGCAAGTGACAGCACTCAGCTGATCACCCGGCGGTCAGCTGCAGGGAGCGATCAGCTGATCACCCGGCGGCCGGCTACTAGGAGCGATCAGCTGATCACCCGGCGGTTAGCTGCAGGGAGCGATCAGCTGATCACCCGGCGGCCGGCTACTGGGAGCGATCAGCTGATCACCCGGCGGCCGGCTACTGGGAGCGATCAGCTGATCACCCGGCGGCCGGCTACTGGGAGCGATCAGCTGATCACCCGGCGGCCGGCTACTGGGAGCGATCAGCTGATCACCCGGCGGCCGGCTACTGGGAGCGATCAGCTGATCACCCGGCGGCCGGCTACTGGGAGCGATCAGCTGATCACCCGGCGGCCGGCTACTGGGAGCGATCAGCTGATCACCCGGCGGCCGGCTACTGGGAGCGATCAGCTGGTCACCCGGCGGCCGGCTACTGGGAGCGATCAGCTGATCACCCGGCGTCCGGCTACTGGGAGCGATCAGCTGATCACCCGGCGGCTGGCTACTGGGAGTGATCAGCTGATCACCCGGCGGCCGGCTACTGGGAGCGATCAGCTGATCACCCGGCGGCCGGCTACTGGGAGCGATCAGCTGATCACCCGGCGGCCGGCTACTGGGAGCGATCAGCTGATCACCCGGCGGCCGGCTACTGGGAGCGATCAGCTGATCGTTCACAATAGTCTACTGCCGGTAAAACTGTTAAAAAAAAATAAATAAATCAAAACGGATTCCGTTGTTTTGCAGCATTCGTTGTGCCACTATATGCACCACATCCGTCACACAACGCAATGCAACGGATACCGTTCAATGCAAGTGTGAAACTAGCCTTAGGGTTCCTTTCAAAGCTAAGTGGGAAGGAAGCAGCTAGAGGAGAGCTGTTCGTTGAGCCCTCCCGGGGTCAGAGATCCCATTTTAAATATCCATGCTGATTCCTTTTGTAGTAATACTCTATCCAGGTCACCTCCCCCTGGGGCTAGGTCTGACCACCTCCAACACCGAGAACCGAACATGAGCCATGTCTCCACGATGGACCGTGTTGATGTGACGAGAAATTGGTGTGTCTCGTCCATTCCGAATGTCCGAGAGGTGTTCACCCACCCGCCTCCGGAGTTCCCTCAGGGTCTTGCCGATTTAGTCCATAGGACACGTGCAAGTAGCCCTATAGACAACTCCGGAGGTTTTGCAATTACTGAAATCACGTAGAGAGAAGATTCTACCCGTGGCTGCACTAGTCACCCTCTTACATTGTTCCATAGAACCACAATATTTACATCCCACAAATACGTCTATCCAGCCAGGTTCCTTGTGGTCCGGGCCCTTGGTACATACTGTGCATAAGTCTATCACCCAAGGTGAGACCCCGTCTATAGGTGATGCTGGGAGATTTTGTAATGCATTTTACCAAATCAGGGTCAGTCCTCAGGATCTTCCAGTGTTTATTAATCACTGAGAAGACCCGTTCAGATTGTATATCGCATGTACCAATGTGTATGTATCGTATGTGGTTTCTCCTGCCCAATGATACCAGCTACTATAATTACTGATATATGAACTGACAGGTCACTGCCCCCCACAAGATCAACAAATTCCTCTTCTGCTGGTTTTTATGGCTCTTCCCATCTATTGATACTTCCTTTTGATAATTCCTTTTGTCTCCCTTAGTGTTAGTGGTGTTGACAAGCGGTCATACCCGCCATCCTTACATAGGGCCCAGATCAGGGTTTGCCTGGGAAACTTAGTTTTTCCTCTCAGTTGCCAGCCTCTGACTTCCTTTATACACATCACTCTGGGGTGGTTTGGGGGTGGTTTATAGTAGTTATTGGCTGTGGTCTGCAGCGGTCATCTCCTCTTGTTGTTCCAGAGACTTCTGTGGTAGATGCTCCTAAGATAAGTGTTTGAGTTTTGCTATCTACCTGGTCTCAGATGGTAACATTTGTGTTTCCCCTGTATTGTTTCCTTTTGTCTCCCTTAAGGCCACGTCACACACAGAGATAAATCTTTGGCAGATCTGTGGTTGCAGTGAAATCATGGACATATTGTTCCATTTGTACACAGCCACAAACTTGGCACTGATTGTCCACTACTTTCCTGCAACCTCAGATCTGCCGTAGATTTATCTCTGTGTGTGACAGGGCCTTTAGTGTTAGTGGTGTTGACAAGCGCTCATACCCTCCATCGTTACTTAGGGCCCACATCAGGGTATGCCTGGGAAACTGTTTGTTTTTCCGTTCAGTTGCCAGCCTCTTACTTCCTTTATAAAACTTCCCTTTGGGGAACTTTGGGTGCGGTTTATAGTTATTCCTGGCTGTGGTCTGCAGCGGTCATCTCCTCTTGTTGTTCCAGAGACTTCTGTGGTAGATGCTCCTAAGATAAGTGTTTGACTTTTGCCATCTACCTGGGCTCAGGTGGTAATATGTGTTTCCCCTGTATTGTTCCCTTTTGTCTCCCTTAGTGTTAGTGGTGTTGACAAGCACTCATACCTGCCATCCTTACTTAAGGCCCAGATCAGGGTATGCCTGGGAAACTGTTCGTTTTTCCATTCAGTTGCCAGCCTCTTTCTTCCTTTATAAACCTCCGCCTTGTGTAGTTTGGGTGCGGTTTATAGTCATTCCTGGCTGTGGTCTGCAGAGACTTCTGTGTTAGCTACTCCTAAGATAAGTGTTTGACTTTTGCGATCTACCTGGTGGTAGCATTTGTGTTTCCCTTGTATTGTTTCTTTCGACTCTCTTAGTGGTATCGACTAGCGCTCATACCCTCCATACTTACTGGGCCCAGATCAGGGTTTGCCAAGGGTTGAGGTATCCAGCTCGAGGAAAGGTGCTAGGGTTGAGGTATCCAGCTCGGCGACAGATGAAAAACTTGTATTGGGCTGGTGAGGGCAGTGAGGCTGAGCTGCAGGTTGTTGTCACCACTTCCCCCTTTCTTTTGTATTGTACTATATGGCCGGTACCAAAATCTCACTTTAATTTTAGTTATGAGGGCAAATCCTCCCCAAATTGGTTGTTTCTCATAAACTTTGAAGCTGCACAAGACTGAAAAATTTTGCTCGATGCATTTGTGATATTTCTCCTGACTCGGCAACTTCTCGAGAGCCGTCGCTCCGTAACTTAAAAAGAGGCTGAGCCTCCGGTGAAGCCTCCACTTGACCTGAGGAATGAATCCATCGGACATTAATGGGTGGAGGAGACGAGAGGTGTCAGCGACGTTCAAAGAGGGAAAAGGGCAAGAAGTTGCCTGAAATTCCGCGGCGGCGGCGTCCCGGCAGCGCCAGCCCTCATCTTTACCCGCAGCCTCCAGCGGTGGAAATAATGTGCTGATACCAGACAATTCCTGTAGATGAAAGGCGAGGCACAACTTTCATGCTAATAATGTCTCTTAAAATAACAGATGAATCCCTGAATAATTAAATAATAAGAAAATGCTGCACCAAGGTTAAATATGAAAGGGGATTGGGCTTTTGAAGTTACATTAAGGATCGGGGGAGAGGGGACGGGGGGGGTACTGTACTTTTCCAATGGCTGATATCTTCTTTACGGAAAAGATGAAAGGATCCTTCGATTTGACTCGGCATTGTTTTATGGCCGAGCAAGGTTTCCTTTAGAACCTGTAACATCTTAATTATTTTTTTTGGGGGGGGGGTAAAGGCAAAAATTGGGATGACGGTGCAAATTTAGAGCATAAGTGCGAAAAGGTCTCTCGGTAATCCCATCCCCCAACTTCTGGATGGCAAAAATCTCTAAAACCGCAAGGAGCAAGGGATGGGAGTCGCAAGGATACTGAGCACTGTTATTTCAGCATTGGCACTACTACTGCTTAGGTAACGGTGTGGCACAATTTCAGGATTGTATGCAGAGACTTCTGTAGTAGCAGCTCCTAAGATAAGTGTTTGACTATCTACCTGGGCTTAGGTGGTAACATTTATGTTTCCCCTGTATTGTTTCCTTATGCTTCCCTTAGTGTTAGTGGTGTTGACAAGCGGTCATACCCGCCATCCTTACATAGGGCCCAGATCAGGGTATGCCTGGGAAACTTAGTTTTTCCCTCTCAGTTGCCAGCCTCTGACTTCCTTTATACACATCACTCTGAGGTGGTTTGGGCGTGGTTATAGTAGCTAATGGCTGTGGTCTGCAGCGGTCGTCTCCTCCTGTTGTTCCAGAGACTTCTGTGGTAGCTGCTCCTATAATAAGTGTTTGACTATCTACCTGGGCTCACGTGGTAACATTTATGTTTCCCCTGTATTGTTTCCTTTTGCTTCCCTTAGTGTTAGTGGTGTTGACAAGCGCTCATACTCATACTTTTCCAATGGCTGATATCTTCTTTACGGAAAAGATGAAAGGATCCTTCGATTTGACTCGGCATTGTTTTATGGCCGAGCAATGTTTCCTTTAAAACCTGTAACATCTTAATTAATTTTTTTTGGGAGGGGGGGGGAGCAAAAATTGGGATGACGGTGCAAATTTAGAGCATGAGTGCGAAAAGGTCTCTCGGTAATCCCATCCCCCAACTTCTGGATAGCAAAAATCTCTAAAAACGCAAAGGAGCAAGGGATGGGAGGGTAACCTGCATTTCAGCATTGGCACTACTACTGCTTAGGTAACGGTATGGCACAATTTCAGGATTGTATGCGTGGCACTACTACTGTAAGGCACTGTTATTCAGCGTTATGAATGGGGCACTACTCCTTTAAATACCTATGTACCTGAATAACAGTGCCATACAAGTATCTAAACAGAAGCAGTGAAACAAACAATGATGGAATAATAATAGTGCCATAAAGTTACCAAAAGTATATAATAGTAGTGCCATGCAAACAATGCTGAAATAATAGTGCCATAGTTACCTATATAATAGAAAAAAAACAGAGAAAATTGCATGAAAAATACCCTGACTATAAATAAATAAATTGCAAGTGCTTAATAACAGGGTACTTAGTATATACATTTTTGCAAAAAGGTAAGAAGCTGTCTCACCTCGTCACGGTGTACCCATCTGAGACAGTCCCTAACCTACTGAAGTTAAAAACATTATCAATACCTGACTTGTGTCATGTCAAACTCCAATATGAATGGTGGCAAGTGGTCAGCTGTGTCCCAGATCAAATACACAGTGAAGTGAGACGCAATTAGTTGTTCAGTCTCAGTATTAGGAGGGCTGCGCCCCCAACTTGCAAAAAAGCAAGATAACAGACAAAAAACACAAAAAACCTGAGCTGAAACAATGTCAGGTATTGTTAGAGAAGCCATTTTGTCTCCTTGATAGTTACTCCTCAAATAGTTAGACAAAAGTTCATTATATTCTAATATAGTTATGTAAACAGTTACACAATCCGTTATGCAAGCTTGGAATGAGTAAAGCTTGGAATGAGTAATTGATGTTCTATTCCACATCTGCTATTCTTTTATTGTTTATACGGTCATCTTGACCTGGAGCTTGTTTGACAAGGTTTAATTGATCACATCTCTTATTGATAATGTTTTTAACTTCAGTAGGTTAGGGACTGTCTCAGATGGGTACACCGTGACGAGGTGAGACAGCTTTTTACCTTTTTGCAAAAATGTAGATACTAAGTACCCAGTTTATTAAGCACTTGCAATTTATTTATTTATAGTCAGGGTATTTTTCATGCAATTTTCTCTTTGGTTTTTTTCTAGTCTTAAGGCTGCAATTCACATGCTTAATGTTGCATGTTTACTGAACATTGTTTCAGCTCAGGTTTTTTGTGTTACCTATATAATAGCAGTGCCACACAAACAATGCTGAAATGATATTGAAATAAAGTTACCTATATAATAGCAGTGCCACACGTACAACGCTCGAATACCAGTGCCATGCAGGTGTCTAAATAGTAGCAGTACCACAAGTACAATACTGAAATCATTGTGTCATCCAGTATATCTAAATAGTAGCAAAAACTAAAGTGTTGCATTTTTATCTGTGTTCAGTATACAATTGGAAAAATCAAAAGTGTTGGAATTTGGGCACTGTATGGATTATTTGGGTACTGTATGGGACTATTTGTGCACTGTATGGGATTATTTGGGTACTGTATGGGACTTTTTGTGCACTGTATGGGATTATTTGGGTACTGTATGGGATTATTTCGGCACTGTACGGGATTAATATTTGGGCACTCTACGGGATTATTTGCACACTGTAGGGGATTATTATTTGGGCACTCTACGGGATTATTATTTGCACACTGTAGGGGATTATTATTTGGGCACTGTATGGGATTATTATTTGAGTACTATATGGGATTATTATTTGGGCACTGTACGGGATTATTTGGGCACCATATGGATTATTTGGGCACTGTATGGGATTTTTTGGGTACTGTAATGGACTATTTGTGCACTGTATGGGATTATTTGGGTACTGTATGTGATTATTATTTGGGCACTGTATGGGACTATTATTTGGGCACTGTACGGGATTATTATTTGGACACTGTAGGGGATTTGGGCACTGTACAAGGTTATTATTTCGGCACTGTATGGGAATATTTGGGTACTGTATGGGATTATTATTTGGGCACCGTATGGGACTATTATTTGGGCACTATACGGGATTATTATTTGGGCACTGTATGGGATTATTATTTGGGCTTACTGTATGGGATTATTTGGCCACTGTATGGGATTATTATATGGGTACTGTATGGGATTATTTGGGCACTGTACGGGATTATTATTTGGGCACTGTATGGGATTATTATTTGGGTACTGTATGGGTTATTATTTGGGTACTGTACGGATTATTTGGGTACTGTACGGGATTATTATTTGGGCACTTTATGGGATTATTATTTGTGCATGATATGGGGGGGGTGCACAGAACAAAGCATGGCACAAGGGATTATCCAATAATGATCGGAAAGAACATTTTTGCTTTGGAAATGTTCAATATTTGTTACTTAAATTCCCTTTCTCCCCTTCCCTCCAGGGCTCGTGCAGCAGGCGACGCTTCCTCGCCTTCTCTATGATGTGAGGACATCTTGCCGGATCGGGAGCCTTCCTCTTTTATCCAGAATGAGTCTCTGCAAGACTCGAGAAACCATGTATTACCGTACTTGGCGATCCTTTTGTTTGACTGGTCAGTGTGTAATTATTTTGTGCTCATTATCTTGACGTTCCGTGCCGGATTAGTAGACATGCCGGATTATCGGTCATTGAATTTGTGGATACAATGGAGACCACAACCTATTAGTTTTCTATTAGGAAGGTAGTATAGGTGGATATAGATATATATATAGAGATATATAGAGATAGAGATTATTATTATATATATATTATAGAGAGAGATATCTATCTATATATTATATATATATATATATATATATATATACACACATACATACACAGTCATATGAAAAAGTTTGGGCACCCCTATTAATGTTAACCTTTTTTCTTTATAACAATTTGCGTTTTTGCTATTTCAGTTTCATATATCTAATAACTGATGGACTGAGTAATATTTCTGGATTGAAATGAGGTTTATTGTACTAACAGAAAATGTGCAATCCGCATTTAAACAAAATTTGACAGGTGCATACGTATGGGCACCTCAACATAAAAGTGAAATTACTATTTTGTAGATCCTCCTTTTGCAAAAATCGCAGCCTCTAGTCGCTTCCTGCAGCTTTTAATGAGTTCCTGGATGAAGGTAGATTTGACCATTCCTGTTTACAAAACAATTCCAGTTCAGTTAAGTTTGATGGTCGCCGAGCATGGACAGCCGCTTCACATCATCCCACAGATTTTCATGATATTCAGGTCTGGGGACTGGGATGGCCATTCCAGAACATTGTAATTGTTCCTCTGCATGAATGCCTGAGTAGATTTGGAGCGGTGTTTTGGATCATTGTCTTGCTGAAATATCCATCCCCTGCGTAACTTCAACTTCGTCACTGATTCTTGCACATTATTGTCAAGAATCTGCTGATACTGAGTTGAATCCATGCGACCCTCAACTGTAACAAGATTCCCGGTGCCGGCATTGGCCACACAGCCCCAAAGCATGACGGAACCTCCACCAAATTTTACTGTGAGTAGCTTTTCTTGGAATGCCGTGTTTTTTTGCCTCCATGCATAACGCCTTTTTGTATGACCAAACAACTCAATCTTTGTTTCATCAGTCCACAGGACCTTCTTCCAAAATGTAACTGGCTTGTCCAAATGTGCTTTTGCATACCTCAGGCGACGCTGTTTGTGGCGTGCTTGCAGAAACGGCTTCTTTCGCATCACTCTCCCATACAGCTTCTCCTTGTGCAACGTGCGCTGTATTGTTGACCGATGCACATTGACACCATCTGCAGCAAGATGATGCTGCAGGTCTTTGGAGGTGGTCTGTGGATTGTCCTTGACTGTTCTCACCATTCTTCTTCTCTGCCTTTCTGATATTTTTCTTGGCCTGCCACTTCTGGGCTTAACAAGAACTGTACCTGTGTTCTTCCATTTCCTTACTATGTTCCTCACAGTGGAAACTGACAGTTTAAATCTCTGAGACAACTTTTTGTACCTTCCCCTGAACAACTTTGCTGAATAATCTTTGTTTTCAGATCATTTGAGAGTTGTTTTGAGGAGCCCATGATGCCACTCCTCATAGGAGATTCAAATAGGAGAACAACTTGCAAGTGGCCACCTTAAATACCTTTTCTCATGATTGGATACACCTGCCTATGAAGATCAAAGCTCAATGAGGTTACAAAACCAATTCAGTGCTTTAGTAAGTCAGTAAAAAGTAGTTAGGAGTGTTCAAATCAAGAAGTTGATAAGGGTGCCCATACGTATGCACCTGTCAAATTTTGATTAAATGCGGATTGCACATTTTCTGTTAGTACAATAAACCTCATTTCAATCCAGAAATATTACTCAGTCCATCAGTTATTAGATATAGGAAACTGAAATAGCAAAAACCCAAATTGTTATAAAGAAAAAAGGTTCACATTAATAGGGGTGCCCAAACTTTTTCATATGACTAATATATATATATATATATATATATATATATATATATATATATATATATATATATATATATATATATACATATACACACACACACACACACACACCATCATGAAAGCCGCGCTCCCTCGGCATCACCTTGACCTGTCCTCCGCAACGTAACCAATTAGCGGCAATGCCTCCAATTTTGCTCCCGCTGGCGCTGACCTTTCCATCCGTGCTGGTCACAACAGACATTAGAGCCGGTGATTAGATTATAGCGGTTATCTGTGTCAAAAACGTCTCAGAATGATGAAAAAGTATCACATCGTTAATTGAATCTATAAATAATCCACAAAATTTCCCAAAAACTTTGCTTTTCGGTCCCTAATTCTGATTTTCAGAGCTGCATTCAATCTTCTGCACCATGCCTAATCGTAAAGGAGTTTACAGGATTGAGCAAACTGGGATTTTTTATTTTTTTTTTAGAAACAGCGCCCCCTTGTCCGCAGGTCATGACTGGTACTGCAGGTCCTCCTAATTAAAATTAATGGGACTGAGGTATAAATATGAGAAAGTGAGAGCTAGGAAATACGGCACTGTGCAAGCTCCTTCTCCGCCTTTTGGACAATCAATCTCTGCTCCAGCTGAGCAGATGTTTCCTGCGCTTTCGATCATGAAGATAAAGATGAAACATCTCGTATACAACATCAAATAGTTCATCCAGAAGTAAAAATTACACCTTTAATTACAGGTCCTGCCCAGACGAGGAAATGGATGAGCCTAAAATCCCGATACGTCAGCACTTCTGCCTGGCATGAAGGGAGCGATCAGTCGTGAGATTTGGCAGCAGGGAAATAGATGGTTTATGGAAATTGGCAGAAAATGAAGCCGAGGGCCTTTCTATAAATGTCTAACAATGATATAAGTAGATTTATGAAGACGGTGATCATCAGTAAGTATTATTGATCGATGGTAGGAGATGACAGCTCGCTGACGGTAAATACTAATATGGCTGCCAACCTGGCAACTAAAGTGGCACAAAGTTCGGTAATATGCAAGACAGTCCGGCAACATGTCTTCCAATATTGTTTTCAGAATTTGGAGAGTTCAAAAAGTTCACCCCTAATGGCATCATTTTAGCAACATCACATGGGAAACTCAGCATGCCTGAAATATACCACCAGTGAAATTCTCAATTTTGTTCACATAAAATAAAAAGTGATGAAATTCGGTCCAAAGGGATGAAACTGGGGCCAAAGGGGATGAAACTGGGGCCAAAGGGGATGAAACTGGGGCCAAAGGGGATGAAACTGGGGCCAAAGGGGATGAAACTGGGGCCAAAGGGGATGAAACTGGAACCAAAAGGGATGAAACTGGGGCCAAAAGGGATGAAACTGGGGCCAAAGGGATGAAACTGGGGCCAAAAGGGATGAAACTGGGGCCAAAGGGATGAAACTGGGGCCAAAGGGATGAAACTGGGGCCAAAGGGATGAAACTGGGGCCAAAGGTATGAAACTGGGACCACACTCTGTAAACTCAGACCAAATTGATGAAACTCGGACAAAAGTGATAAAATTCGGACCAAACTGATGAAACTGCGTCCAAACTGATGACACTTGGACCAATCTCTGTTCAAACTGATTAAACTCTGACCAAACTGATGAAACACAAACTAAACTGATATTTGGACCAAACTGATAATATTTGGACCAAACTGATAATATTTGGACCAAACTGATAATATTTGGACCAAACTGATGAAATGCAGACCAAACTGATGAAACGAGGACCAAACTTAGACAAAGCTGATCAAACTAAGACTGAACTGATGAAATTTGACCAAAACTTATGAAACTCAGATCAAGCTGATGAAACTCTGACCAAACTGATGAAACTTGAACAAAACTAAAACTAAACTGATGAAACGTGGACCAAACTCAGACCAAAAGTTGGACCAAACTGAAGAAACTCGGACCAAACTGTTGAAATGCAGACCAAACTCAGACCAAACTGATGAAACGCAGATCAAACTAATGAAACTGGGTCCAAACTGATGACACTCGGACCAATCTATAACCACACTGATGAAACTCGGATCAAACTGATAATATTTGGACCAAACTAATAAAAGCTCAGATCGAACTGATGAAACTTGGACCAAACTGATGAAACTTGATCCATGCTGATGAGACTTGGACCAATCTTGGTCCAAACTTATGAAGCTCTGATCCAACTGATGAGATGCGGACCAATCTGGAACCAAACTGATGAAACTTGAATCAAACTCAGACTAAACGGATGAAACTCAGCCCACACTCCGACTAAACTGATGAAATTTGGACCAAACTAATGAAACTTAGAACAAACTGATGAAACAGACCAAACTGATAAAACTCAGACCAAATTGATGAAACTTAAAACAAGCTCAGATTAAAAATTATGAAACTCTGACCAAACAGACAAAACTTGGACCAAACAGATGATACTCAGGTAAACCTGTTGTTACTAGGTCCAAACTGGTGAAACTGATATAATTATCGTTAGGTTGGTCTGAGTTTTATCAGTTTCACCAGTTTGGACCAAGTTTCATCTGTTTGGTATAATTATCGTTAGGTTGGTCTGAGTTTTACCAAGCTGATGAAACTCGGACCCAGCTGATGAAACTCGGACCCAGCTGATGAAACTCGGACCCAACTGATGAAACTCAGACCCAACTGATGAAACTCAGACCCAACTGATGAAACTCAGACCCAACTGATGAAACTCAGACCCAACTGATGAAACTCAGACCCAACTGATGAAACTCAGACCCAACTGATGAAACTCAGACCCAACTGATGAAACTCAGACCCAACTGATGAAACTCAGACCCAACTGATGAAACTCAGACCCAACTGATGAAACTCAGACCCAACTGATGAAACTCAGACCCAACTGATGAAACTCAGACCCAACTGATGAAACTCAGACCCAACTGATGAAACTCAGACCCAACTGATGAAACTCAGACCCAACTGATGAAACTCAGACCCAACTGATGAAACTCAGACCCAACTGATGAAACTCAGACCCAACTGATGAAACTCAGACCCAACTGATGAAACTCAGACCCAACTGATGAAACTCAGACCCAACTGATGAAACTCAGACCCAACTGATGAAACTCAGACCCAACTGATGAAACTCAGACCCAACTGATGAAACTCAGACCCAACTGATGAAACTCAGACCCAACTGATGAAACTCAGACCCAACTGATGAAACTCAGACCCAACTGATGAAACTCAGACCCAACTGATGAAACTCAGACCCAACTGATGAAACTCAGACCCAACTGATGAAACTCAGACCCAACTGATGAAACTCAGACCCAACTGATGAAACTCAGACCCAACTGATGAAACTCAGACCCAACTGATGAAACTGAGACCATGTCATGGGACTGCTGCACTCAATCACTGGCCCTGATATGTACACTGAGGCCAATGATTGATTGACTTCATGTCATCGTTTTTTGGGTCCACCGACCCTTCAAAATAAAAGAATCCAAGGAAATGAAATGGAACGGAATGAAAACCTTTCAGGCAGCGATAAAATCCATGGAGGAGCTCACAGATCATCCGTGCTTTTGACGAGTGCCCGTCAAGACATCTGCCCCAGTAAAGACAGAAGTACAAGGAGCATCTCCTAATTGTAACCACCACAAAACCAGCAGAAGACGTCTCTCTATTGTTTCTCTCGGGGGAACGCTTTCGATGCCGAAGTCGTTATGTTGATTGCGGAATAAAAAAAAAACGTGAATATTAAAATTAAACTGATTAAAATGCCTGAGAAGTAAGTGCACCCCCCCACCACCACCGCCTCGGAGGAATAACTCATCCACATCAACATTATCAGGTTCACGAGAGCAGAGACGAGCGCTGTCAAAAACGCACTTCTTGTAACGGCTTCTCAAAGCGATATATCAAACAGCAAATATTCCTTGTAATTAGAGCCTGCGACATGTTTCCTACGTAAAAATTCAGTATGGAGAATAAATAGATGCATTTAAAGGGGACTTGCCGTCACGTCAAAAGTGGCCAGTTTTTGCTCTTACGGTCTTCTTAGCTAAACCTAAACCAGCCCCCTTTTTAATAAGAGCCATCATCTTTTGGAAACAATTTGGTGTGCCGCACCTGTCCATCGTTTAACCATCAACCTACTCCTGTATAATGTCTTTGCAGAAAGGGGTAATGTCACGCTAGGTATGGCGGAGTACCAAGACCATGACCAAGTCTGCATCTAGGGAGGGGGAGATGGTGACCCCTGACCAAACCTACTGCTGACCCTGGCTTCCCTCACCACCCAATATAGGTTCCATACCTATGCGCCGAGCAGGATACCCGGCCCCTGGCTTCCCTCACCACCTTAGATAGGTTCCGCACCTATGCACCGAACAGGATGACTGACCCTGGCTTCCCTCACCACCCTAGATAGGTTCCGCACCTATGCACCGAGCAGGATACCTGCCCCTGGCTTCCCTCATCACCCTAGATAGGTTCTGCACCTATGCGCCGAGCAGGATACCTGACCCTGGCTTCCCTCATCACCCAATATAGGTTCCACACCTATGCGCTGAGCAGGATACCTGGCCCTGGCTTCCCTCACCACCCTAGATAGGTTCTGCACCTATGCATTGAGCAGTATACCTGACCCTACGTATCCCTAGTACTGGACCCTTTAAAGAAGACTTGTCGCTAGGTCAATAATGGCCAGTTTTTGCTCTTAAGAGCTTTTTTAACCCCTTCACGACCGGCCAATTTTTCGCTTTCCGTTTTTTTTCCGCCATTCTTTTTCTGAGAGACGTAACTTTTTTATTTTTCAGTCAATATGGTCATGTGAGGGCTCATTTTTTGCGGAACGAGCTGTACTTTTAAATGAAACCATCAGTTTTACCATTATAGTGTACTAGAAAACGGCAAAAAAATTCCAAATGCTGACAAATTGCAAAAAAAGTGCGATAGCACTATGGTTTTTGAGATATTTTATTCACTGTGTTCACTATATGGTTAAACTGATGTGTTGTGATGCCTCAGGTCAGTGCGAGTTTGTAGACACCAAACATGTATAGGTTTACTTTTATGTAAGGGGTTAAAAAAAAAATCGGAAGTTTGTCCGAAAAAAGTGGCGCACGTTTTACGCCATATTCCGTGACCCGTAGCGTTCTCATTTTTCGGGATCTATGGCTCAGTGACGGCTTATTTTTTTGCGTCTCGAGCTGACGTTTTTAACGGTACCATTTTTGCGCAGATGCTACGTTTTGATCGACTCTTATTGCATTTTGCGCAAAAGTTGTGGCGACAAATAAACATCGTTTTGGCGTTTGGAATTTTTTTGCCGCTACGCCGTATACTGATCAGATTAATTGATTTTATATTTTGATAGATCGGGCGTTTCTGAACGCGGCGATACCAAATGTGTGTATATTTTTTATTTTTTTAACCCTTTAATTTTCAATGGGGCGAATGGGGGGTGATTTGAACTTTTAGGTTTTTTTGTTTTTTTTTTAATTTTTTAAAACTTTTTTTTTACTTTTTTTTATTTTACTAGTCCCCCTAGGGGGCTATAGCGATCAGCAATCCGATCGCTCTGCAGTATCTGCTGATCACAGCTATACAGCTGTAAACAGCAGATACGCTCTCTTTCTCTTTTGCTGTGCCGCTGGCACAGCGAAAGTGAAACCAAGTCAGGTGTAGTACAGGAGTCATCACATGACCCTGTGCTACCATGACAACTATCGGGAGTCAAGTGATCGCGTCACGTGACTTCCGGTATCGGGCGGTAAGTAAGTAAAACATTACCGCAATCGCGCTTATAATGGCGCTGTCACATATTGACAGCGCCATTTAAGGGGTTAAACGGCACGAGCAGATAACGATTCTGCTCGTGCCTAGCAGGCACACATCTCAGCTGTGAAAATCAGCCGAGATGTGCGCCGATCGCGGCATGCTGCCGCCGGAGGACCGCGGGCAGTAACATTATGACATTTAGGACGTAATTTTACTGCCCGCGGTCGTTAAGGGGTTAATAGCCAAGCCAGCCTCCTTCATTTTAGCCAACCAATAAGAAGCCATCATCTTTTGGAAACAATTCGGTGTGTCGTAGAACGACCATTCACCAGTGGATCACTTACTCCTGTATAATGTGTTTTTGCAGAAAAGGGGGATGTCACTAGGTACAGGGAAGTACAAAGCGAACGGCAAAAGGGAAGGGGACCCCTGTGTCTAGGGAAGGGGAAGATGGTGACCCCTGACCAAGCCTACCGCTGGTCCCTGAGGTCCCTCACCCCCCTAGATAGGTTCCGCACCTATGCGCCGAGCCATATACTTGACCCTAGGTATCCCTAGTGCTGGACCCTAAATAGGGAACGGATGGGATGAGCTCTTCGTCAACCCCATTAAACACTAGAGAAGACACAAGGAGGACACACAGGGGGAAAATACATTAACTACTTATCCACAGATGACTCAGCAAAGTTTCAGCAACAATACCACAGATGAGTGCAAGCCACCTGCTTGCATCTAGAGCTTCAATGATCTGAGTATCACCAGCACAAGTCCAGGGAAAATGGTAGTATTTAAACCCAAAATGAAATACAGATGATAAGCACTGAAGGGAAGAGGACCTCTGCAGGATCCTAAAGAGAAAAGGATGAAAACCCAGCAGGACAGCTACCTAGTACACTGAATACTGACAGCAGGAACAATAGAAAGTCAGAGGAGCCTTTTGCTCAGAAGTTCAGCAGAGTTTTCAGCAGCAACACCACAGATGATTGCAAGCCGCCTGCTTGCATCCAGAGCTTGAATTAACTAAAATATCACCAGCATAAGTCCAGGGAAAATGGTAGTATTTAAACCCAAGGGGAAATACAGATAAGCAGCTGAAGGGAAGAGGACCTTTGCAGGGTCCTAAAGGGAAAAGGATGAAAACCCAGCAAAGGAGAAACCTGGTACAATGAATACTGACAGCAGGAACAATAGGAAGTCAGGGAGCCTTTTGCTCAGACGTTCTGCAAAGTTTTCAGCAACAACACCACAGATGAGTGCAAGCCGCCTGCTTGCATCCAGAGCTTGAATTAACTAAATATCACCAGCATAAGTCCAGGGAAAATGGTAGTATTTAAACCCAAGAGGAAATTATTATTATTATAGGAAATACAGATAAGCAGCTGAAGGGAAGAGGAGCTCTGCAGGGTCCTAAAGGGAAAAGGATGAAAACCCAGCAGAGGAGCTACCTGGTACAAGGAATACCGACAGCAGGAACAATAGAAAGTCGGGGAGCCTTTTGCTCAGAAGTTCAGCAGAGTTTTCAGCAACAATACCACAGATGAGTGCAAGCCACCTGCTTGCCTCCAGAGCTTGAATTAATTGAATATCACCAGCATAAGTCCAGGGAAAATGGTAGTATTTAAACCCAAGAGGAAATACAGATAAGCAGCTGAAGGGAAGAGGACCTCTGCAGGGTCCTAAAGGGAAAAGGATGAAAACCCAGTAGAGGAGAAACCTGGTACAATGAATACTGACAGCAGGAACAATAGAAAGTCAGGGAGCCTTTTGCTCAGACGTTCTGCAAAGTTTTCAGCAACAACACCACAGATGAGTGCAAGCCGCCTGCTTGCATCCAGAGCTTGAATTAACTAAATATCACCAGCATTAGTCCAGGGAAAATGGTAGTATTTAAACCCAAGAGGAAATTATTATTATTTTTTTTTATTATTATAGGAAATACAGATAAGCAGCTGAAGGGAAGAGGAGCTCTGCAGGGTCCTAAAGGGAAAAGGATGAAAACCCAGCAGAGGAGCTACCTGGTACAAGGAATACTGACAGCAGGAACAATAGAAAGTCAGGGAGCCCTTTGCTCAGACGTTCTGCAAAGTTTTCAGCAACAACACCACAGATGAGTGCAAGCCGCCTGCTTGCATCCAGAGCTTGAATTAACTAAATATCACCAGCATAAGTCCAGGGAAAATGGTAGTATTTAAACCCAAGAGGAAATACAGATAAGCAGCTGAAGGGAAGAGGACCTCTGCAGGGTCCTAAAGGGAAAAGGATGAAAACCCAGTAGAGGAGAAACCTGGTACAATGAATACTGACAGCAGGAACAATAGAAAGTCAGGGAGCCTTTTGCTCAGACGTTCTGCAAAGTTTTCAGCAACAACACCACAGATGAGTGCAAGCTGCCTGCTTGCATCCAGAGCTTGAATTAACTAAATATCACCAGCATAAGTCCAGGGAAAATGGTAGCATTTAAACCCAAGAGGAAATTATTATTATTATTGGAAATACAGATAAGAAGCTGAAGGGAAGAGGACCTCTGCAGGGTCCTAAAGGGAAAAGGATGAAAACCCAGCAGAGGAGAAACCTGGTACAATGAATACTGACAGCAGGAACAATAGAAAGTCGGGGAGCATTTTGCACAGCCAAAATCTGTGACGTTCTATTGCCAGACACCACAGGACTGCCTGTCACCCATGACCGGTGATGCCTAGAGGAAAAGCTCCTGAGTTGAACTTGAAGCCTAAATGTAATGACATTTTAAATGAAATGAGATACAATGTTGCACTTTTTGTAGCATTTTCTCGCTTTTATTGATTTTTTTTTTTAAGACGTAAAATATACGGTCAATGAAACATTGTAACCAAATGTTAAGATTGTTCGGTTTTAGAGGAAAATGCATTTAATTTGGTAAATGAAATAATTTAGCCTTTTAAATGTCCCGAACAGTTGAATATCAGATGTCTCCGGCTGTCACTTTGTGTCTTCTCAGAAGTTATCTCAGACGGTAAATACAGCCATGTTTTTGGTCACTTGGCATTTTTCGTCTCCAAGTCGTTTTTTTTTCTGCTGAAATCTGTGATTTGACATTTTACAGAATGTCAGCGTACTTAGCAGATTTGTAATTAACTTCTTGAGTTAAAAAAAAAAAAAAAAAAAAAAAAAAAAATAGATGGAAAAAAAAAATTAAAAGGCAGAAATGTTAGCGTGGACAGGTAATTATAGGCTTGGGCAAAAAAAAAATAAAATAAAAATGAACAGTGAAAATGAGTGGGCGGTGCGGTGGAAATGGCGCCTTACAATGTGTCCCGCGAGCGTGTGTTAATTGTGGAAGCTTTAGAAGAGATAATCAGAGTAATGACTATCACAATGGAGGCCGGACGATGGGCAAAGAGGACAAGAGCGGAAATATATCATTATGGAATTAGACGTCTGACAAGAAGGGCAAACGGCTGGTGCGTTAACGAGCCCATCCGTCTGGAGTATGCCGAGGACGTGAGCGAAAAAAAAAGGGGGTAAATAGTAGAGTAAAATTGGCCAAGATTGGTTGGATCAGTCTAGATTCTAATGTGGATGGGGTCTCGTGAATCTCTCCCGACAAATTGTGAGTTGGGAGAGAAGGATCGGCACAATTTTTGTTCTCCGGGAGATAAGGCGCCATGAGAAGATTCTGGTAGCGGCTCTCATGTTGCGAACACAACCAAGCTGAACGTTAGTGTCAATGGAGGACTCACGAGCGAGAGCTATTGACCAAACGATCCTTTGGCCAACAGTGGGTATGGAATAGCTGAAGATGTAGGTTGGGAAGGTTTGGATGGATGATCCTCTTGGTAATAAAGGTATATCCAACTGATGGTCTAGTATCTCCGGCATAAGGTCTGTCGATCCTTTGGCCAACAGCTATCGAATGGGAATGGGTGTTGGTATAGCTGAAGATGTAGGTTGTGGAGGTTTGGATGGATGATCCTCTTGGTAATAAAGATATATGCATGAATATATCCATCTGATGCTCTAGTGTCTTCTGCAGGACATCTGTCGATCCTTTGGCCAACAGCTATCGAATGGGAATGGGTGTTGGTGCTGGTATAGCTGAAGATGTAGGTTGTGGAGGTTTGGATCGATGATCCTCTTGGTAATAAAGGTATATCGATGAATATATCCATCTGATGCTCTAGTGTCTTCTGCAGGACATCTGTCGATCCACTGACCAACAGCTATCGAATGGGAATGGCTGTTGGTGCCGGTAGAGCTGAAGATGTAGGTTGGGGAGGTTTGGATGGATGATCCTCTTGGTAGTAAAGGTATATACATGAATATATCCATCTGATAGTCTAGTGTCTCCTGCAGAAGGTCTGTCGATTCTTTGGCCAACAGCTATCGAATGGGAAACAGTGAGGGTGCTGGAATAGCTGAAGCTGTAGGTTGGGGAGGTTTGGATGGATGATCCTCTTGGTAATAAAGGTATATCCATGAATATATCCATCTGATGGTCTAGTGTCTCCTGCAGAAGGTCTGTCGATCCTATGGCCAACAGCTATCGAATGGGAATGGGTGTGGGTGTCGATGTAGCTGAAAATGTTGGTTGTGGAGGTTTGGATGGATGAACCTCTTGGCAATAAAAGGTATATCGATCAATCTGATGCTCTAGTGTCTCGTGCAGAACGTCTAGTGGCATCCATCATTTTTGACCACTGTAATTTCAAAATTGTTTTGCTTTGTTCTAGCACAGAGGTAATTTGCTACCTTTTCCCATGGACAGAAATGGTAACTTTAAAAGGACTCTGTCAGCACAGAATGACTGATCAAACCAAGAACAGATGTTTGGTGCACCATGGTGCGGCCAAACAATTAGGCACACCTTCCCACCTGTTGGTTTTCCCTTTATCTCAACCCCGTCTGTTTTGATTGACACTTCTGGATGCATAGAGACAGAGAAAGGCGGAGAAAACAAGCCGGGGGTGCACGGAGCGCCTGTACTTGGTTTGAACGGTCATTCTGGGCTGGTGCACACTTTAAGGAGAGCAGAGTCTCTGTCAAAATCACACCAAGGATAACCCATTAAGCCAGACAAATCTTGATGACCATTGATTACGGTCAAATACCCCGAAACAGGTGAGTATAGATGGTGCCCAAGTCATGTTGCAATGCTGAAGGGTTGTGCTTACAGGGTGTCTTATTCCTATTGAGATCCTATCCTTTCACGGAAGAGAACGTTTTTAGGTTTTTTTCCCTAAGGCATTGCCAAGAAGACCACTTATGCAGCTAGTCTCAAAGAGAACCAGCAGAGGGTTGGGTTACGAAAGGCTGTTGGTCAAGATTATAAAGAAGGTCATATCATCTGTGCCTGGTTCTGTAATTTAGGCACTCCATTATTACACTCTCAAGGGGGAAATTTCTGTAAGACTTATGGGGGAGTCATATTTGGTCCCATTATGTGGGCGCAGTAAGTGATTCCACACCTTATTAAGGGGATGTCATGGGAACTGGTATTGTTATTTGGGCACTACCCAACACTGTCAGAGAGGCAATAGGTCCAAGACTGACAGGCGAGTTGTGACATTCTTATGGGAAGGAAACATTCTCAGAGGTTTTATAGAAATGTATGGAGATCCGCGCATGCGCAATCACATGTCCATACCTTACGGCACATGATGAGCCCCCTTCTATTGGTTATTTTTTATTTCTACTATCAATATGCCATCAATTTCTTAGATGGAATATTGTCACGGCATGGACTTAGGGAAGGTCCAGTGTGAGGTAAAACACATGACAGACAGGCGTTTTACCAAGACAAACAAGGGGTACACCACAGACACATTAACAATGAAGGGCCCCAATGCTAGTGAGAGGGAAGATGGACACCTCCTGCACTTACCTGCGGCTGTACCCTGAACTCCCAGCCAATTCGTAAACAGGTTCCTCACCGGTTGCCGAGCAGGAACCTGAAGCCCTGAAAAGACCCTGTAGTAAGCCCTGGCTAATGAGTGGGATGGTAAGGATCACTAGTCCCACCGCTGCACTAAAACAACACACCAAGGGAAGGTAAGACAGAGAGGAAAAACAGCAACAGACTAACTCCAACAACTAGGCTGCAGTACTGCAGTCTAGACCGCAAACAATAGCAAGGGCTCCAGCAGCTCCTTCCACCTCCAGGCCCAGAATCCAAATACATATTGCTTCCTTCCAGATTCTTGATTGTTGAATTAAGGTCTTAACAGAGAAATGGACAAAGCCAAAACTCAATTAAGAAATTAGAGCCGATGTGCTCAATAAAAATATGGATTTGTGGCTCGTCCAAGCCGGGACTCTGATTATATTACGCGGTAATGTAATGTTTCTATCCACAAATGGCTTTTCTATACATTTACTCCATGTAATGATTACGGCCCCTACTTTCTCTAATGACATCCAGATTCTGTGCTTAGTGGCCATTAAAATGAATGCATTTTCATTAAAAAAAAAAATAATAATAATAATAATAATAATTTTATTCATTTATATAGCGCTATTAATTCCACAGCGCTTTACATACATTTGCAACACTGTCCCCATTGGGGCTCACAATCTAGAGTCCCTATCTGTATGTCTTTTGGAGTGTGGGAGGAAACCGGAGTACCCGGAGGAAACCCACGCAAACACGGGGAGAACATACAAACTCCTTGCAGATGGTGTCCTTGGTGGGATTTGAACCCAGGACCCCAGCGCTGCAAGGCTGCAGTGCTATCCACTGAGCCACCGTGCTATCTAAATAGTAATTTAATATATCCTAATCACTGATACAAAACTACAAATCCCCTCAAAGACAGTTAAAGGGGTTCTATTGGTCTCATCAGCTACATCTTTTTCATTACATCCAGTGCCAGCAGTTGGAGGACGGCCATGTGTTTCCGCCTTTAGGAAAGTCACATGCTTAAATTCAGCACAGCACCCGCCTCAAGTGCATGTGTTGTCATAGCAGATGTGGTATAGGTGGGCATGGTTTAGGTCTGTGTGGAACAGCGCATGTTACAGAATTTGCACCGCGCATGCGCAGGCAGGAAAGTTGCATTCCCGAGATGCACGTATGTGATTCAAAGAACATGCAACAGAATTTGCACTGTGCATGCACAGTCTATATGTTGCAATCAGATTGGTGTATACAAGATGCAATGACTATCACTGGCGGAGTATTTAACAGCGCATGCGCCAGAATTTGAACTAAGCATGCACAGTCAGAACAGTTGCAATCAGAGGGATACTTATGTGCTTGTCACACCAATGACTGTTCCATGACTGGGATGGTTTGCACCTGAGCTGACCCCCAAGCTAGGGATACCTATGCTTATCCCTGTCATCAGGATTATCCCTGAAGATGAAGATCCCTGGGTCTCGTACTTTGCTAAGCTCACCTAGATGTCTGCCCTCTACCTTCAAAGGAGTGAAGGGGCAGGAGAGCAAGGAAACACACAGACAGGCAAGGTAACAGATATACAAGGGCTTCTGAAGGTAGCTTTGCTGCTGCTAAAGGAACTAACAGAAAAAAACTCCTATATGGTCAGAATAGAAATTCTATATCCAGCATGGAGTGAAGACTGGAGAGGGTAAATATAGTGGAAGGGGAAGGTAATCATAAGCTACAGCTGGGATAAGTGCTAAGAGAATTCTCAGCCAGCAGTGAAGGGGTACAAAGTACATCAGCAAGACAACAGTCAAGTGAGTCCTACAGGGGACCTGCAATTGATTAAACACTGAGACCTCCTGACCCCAGATCCCACAAAAGGTAACATCAGAATTTGACACGCTCGTGCCAGTGATGCAGTGAATATCCCTATACAGTAACAGCACATGAACCAGAATTTACAGTGCACATGTACAGTCAGAAATGCTGCATTCAGATTGGTGTATACATGATAGAATGAATACTCTTAGCACAGTATTTACCAACGCATACGCCAGAATTTGCACTGCGCATGCACCATCAGACATGTTGCATTCAGATTAGTGTGTATTTGATGCAATGAATATCCCTAGCACAGTATCTATCAAAACATGTGCCAGAATTTGCACTGCGCATGCGCAGTCAGAAATCTTGCATTCAGATTGGTGTATACGTGATGCAATGACTACCCCTAGCATAGTATTTACTAACGTATGCGCCAAAATTTGCACTGCGCATGCGCAATCAGAAATCTTGCATTCAGATTGGTGTATACGTGATGCAATGAATACCCCTAACATAGTATTTACCAATGTATGCGCCAGAATTTGCACTGCGCATGCGCAATCAAAAATGTTGCATTCAGATTGGTGTATATGTGACGCTCTGGCCTATCAGGTCGTCACAGGGTATTGTGAAATCTGCCCTTCTGCACAGTATCCACCTCCTCCTTGGTTATGGGTCCCTGACCTTTGGTGTTGCTAAGAACAAGCTAATTAAAATCCTAGGAACACTCTGCACCACACCCAGCAGACACACCAGTGGATTGCCTGAAGGGAATAGGGTCGCCCACTTGGGGGGTTGGTTTGGGAGGGTCAGGAGTGTCAGGAAAAAGGCAGTTGAGTGGTGACTCTCAAGAGGAGAGGTCAGGAGCTGGGTTCCTCAGTTACTAGGTGGCAGACGTTGGTCTGGGCCTGGTAGGAGCTGGAACCCCGGTCGCAGGGGATCGTGTCAAAGGGCACGGATCTGCCGAGCAGGGCAGCCGGCGGCCTTGAGCCACCTCCGGGCAGGGGTAACGGCACGACGGGGTACGTGGACCCTAGGCCGAGAATTAGCTTCAAGCGTCCTGGTAATTTACCCGACGAGGGCAAAGTCTTCAAGATTCGTTCTCCACCCGCTCCAAAAATCGGGGTACTAGCGCAACGAGGGGATAGAACTTTTCCAATTCACAGTCCAGAAAATCCCAAGCGTGAACCCTGAGAGCAAGCTCACTCCGTTAGCCATGCGGGTGAGCGGGACCTGACTAGTTCTATACTACAGGGGCCAATCAGTAAAGAAGGTGCCAAGGAAAAGGTCACAGGCTAACAAGCAACACCATCGGGCACAGGATCCAGGTGTGCTCCCTCCCTGCTGCTGCGGTGCTCAGAATTTCGGTTTATAAGTTGTCGGTGTCAGCGTTATTGGACTGAGTGAGTACGCAGTGAGCCTTTCTTCCCTAATGGCATCCCACTCTCACCATCACCGAGCACCAGGGCATTATCCCCCTACCCACAGAGGGGTTAAACACCTGGCTGCCATTCCATCACCACCGGGCGCTCCCAACAGCAGTGGGTGCCGTGGGTGGCGTCACGAACTCTAACCACAAAATCCCCTGTAAATACCCCCCTTTTATTTCGAGTGACCGCGCAACCCCTCCCGGGTCCGGAGACACCTCGAGCCACCGCGGATCCGGATCCGAGCAGTCTTGACTGCTGACGTTGGGGCGGTACATATATGTGATGCAATGAATCCCCCTAGCACACTATCTACCAATGCATGTGCTAGAATTTGCACTGCGCATGCTCAGTCAGAAACGTGGCATTCAAATTAGTGTGTACATGACGTAATGAATACCCATAGGATAGTATTTACCAACGCATGCGCCAGAATTTGCACTGCGCGTGCGCAATCAGAAATGTTGCATTCAGATTACTGTATATGTGATGCTATGAATACCCCTAGCATAGTATTTACCAACGCATGCGCCAGAATTTGCACTGCGCATGCGCAATCAGAAATGTTGCATTCAGATTACTGTATATGTGATGCTATGAATACCCCTAACATAGTATTTAACAACGCATGCGCCTGAATTTGCACTGCGCATGCGCAATCAGAAATGTTGCATTCAGATTACTGTATATGTGATGCTATGAATACCCCTAGCATAGTATTTACCAACGCATGCGCCAGAATTTGCACTGCGCATGCGCAATCAGAAATGTTGCATTCAAATTAGTGTGTACATGACGTAATGAATACCCCTAGGATAGTATTTACCAACGCATGCGCCAGAATTTGCACTGCGCATGCACAGTCAGAAATGTTGCATGCACAGGGGTATGTGATGCAATGAATGAAAATCATGACATTTTGGCCTTATTGTGTTCAAAGCTAGCTGTTTTGTCACACACTAGGTGTCATGGGATTTGTAGTTTTACTGTATCCTTTATAAGTGATGTCTCCAAATCACCTATGTCCTAGAAAAACTTGTGGCTCCCTGGGAGCACCAAGAGCTAAAGGTAAAATTCACACAAAACTTGGTAGAAAAACGTCTTCTAATATTCAATGTGGCACAATGGTTTTAATTTTTTTGCAACGCTTCCAAAAAGTCCCTTTAAATAATAAAATTGGAGCTTCCTGCAGCCACCACTAGTGGGAGCTGCCTGCATACAGTTTACACATTGAAATCAATAAGAGCACAGTATGCAGCCAGCTCCCCCTAGTGGCAGCTGTCAGAATACAGAATTTTATCACTTAGCTCAGTATTCCAGGTCTGTAAAAACAGGAACGGAAGGACCAGTCCAGGTATATACTACCCACATATACAGAGGTAGTAGGCTACATGTTGGACGTCTTGAGCGTCTTTATAAATTAGTTTGGATATTGTCAGATTATAAGAGAAACTGAATTTATTTATACTGTTCATCCTGTTCTAGGAGTAAAAATACAGTTTTAATATCTCGCTTTATGGAAATCTTGAACTATAAAAAGGAGAAGGTGGCAGAGAAATGACACCGGCGTGCATCTTTTATTTAGCAGGGTTCGGCGGCTTTCTATAAATACAATTTTCTGTAAAGTTTCAGTTTGGAATGAGAAGAACTTCTGCATCTTCTGAGAAATTTCCCAAATTTCATCTAGAACCTTCCAAAACGGTTTAATGCACCCCTCCAGCCTTACTTTTTTCAGGACTTGAGTGACACTTTAAATCTAAGCCCCCTGTCCCCATCATATGCTCACCCTTCACATTTTTATTGTCTTTGCTCCGGTCCCGCAACGTCATCTTGTGCCCGTAACATCGGATTGTCCAAAAGTCAGACATTACGTCAGAAGGTCTTAACACAACTCTGTGGGAGCCAGAACGAGGGCAGAAGGAGGTCAAGACGATGCGGGAACAAGACCAGAACGAGACCAGCATGAGGTTAGAATGAGACCAGAACAAGGCCATAATTAGGCCAGAATGAGGCCAGAACGAGGCCAGGACGAAGTCAGAAGAAGGCAAGAAGGAGGTCAGAATGAGCATAGAAAGAGGCCAAAACGAGACAAGAATGAGGCCAGAGCTAGGTCAGAACAAGGTCACAGTGAGACCAGGACAAGGCCAGAACGATGAGAGAACAAGACCAGAACGAGGTCAGAACGAGGACAGAACGAGGCCAAAATGAGGAGAGAACGAGGCCAAAATGAAGCCAGGCCGAGGTCAGAACGAAGCCAGAATGTTGCCAGAACAAGACCATAGTGAGGCCAAGAAAAGACCAGAATGAGGCGAGAATGAAGCAAGGGCAAAGTCAAAATAAAGCCAGGGCAAAGCCAGAATGAGGCCAGTATGAAGTCAGAACGAGGCACGAAGGAGGTCAGAATGAGGTCAGAAAGAGGCCAGCACGAGGCAAGAATGAGGCCAGAGCTATGTCAGAACATGGTCACAATAAGGTTACAGTGACACCAGAACAAGGCTAGAACGAGGCCAGAACAAGGCTAGAACGAGGCCAGAACAAGGCTAGAACGAGGCCAGAACAAGGCTAGAACGAGGCCAGAACAAGGCTAGAATGAGGTCAGAATGAGGCCAGCACGAGGCAAGAATGAGGCCAGAGCTATGTCAGAACATGGTCACAATAAGGTTACAGTGACACCAGGACGAGGCCAGAACAAGGACAGAACAAGACCAGAGTAAAACCAGAACGTGGCCAGGATGATGCCATGATGAGGCCAGAACAAGGCTAGAACGAGGCCAGAACAAGGCTAGAACGAGGCCAGAACAAGGCTAGAACGAGGCCAGAACAAGGCTAGAACGAGGCCAGAACAAGGCTAGAACGAGGCCAGAACAAGGCTAGAACGAGGCCAGAACAAGGCTAGAACGAGGCCAGAACAAGGCTAGAACGAGGCCAGAACAAGGCTAGAATGAGGTCAGAATGAGGCCAGCACGAGGCAAGAATGAGGCCAGAGCTATGTCAGAACATGGTCACAATAAGGTTACAGTGACACCAGGACGAGGCCAGAACAAGGACAGAACAAGACCAGAGTAAAACCAGAACGTGGCCAGGATGATGCCATGATGAGGCCAGAACAAGGCTAGAACGAGGCCAGAACAAGGCTAGAACGAGGCCAGAACAAGGCTAGAACGAGGCCAGAACAAGGCTAGAACGAGGCCAGAACGAGGCCAGAACAAGGCCAGAACGAGGCCAGAACAAGGCCAGAACGAGGCCAGAACAAGGCCAGAACGAGGCCAGAACGAGGCCAGAACGAGGCCAGAACGAGGCCAGAACGAGGCTAGAACGAGGCCAGAACGAGGCTAGAACGAGGCCAGAACGAGGCCAGAACGAGGCCAGAACGAGGCCAGAACAAGGCTAGAACGAGGCCAGAACAAGGCTAGAACGAGGCCAGAACAAGGCTAGAACGAGGCCAGAACAAGGCTAGAACGAGGCCAGAACAAGGCTAGAACGAGGCCAGAACAAGGCTAGAACGAGGCCAGAACAAGGCTAGAACGAGGCCAGAACAAGGCTAGATCGAGGCCAGAACAAGGCTAGAACGAGGCCAGAACAAGGCTAGAACGAGGCCAGAACAAGGCTAGAACGAGGCCAGAACAAGGCTAGAACGAGGCCAGAACAAGGCTAGAACGAGGCCAGAACAAGGCTAGAACGAGGCCAGAACAAGGCTAGAACGAGGCCAGAACAAGGCTAGAACGAGGCCAGAACAAGGCTAGAACGAGGCCAGGATGAGGCCAGGACGAGGCTAGAACGAGGCTAGAACGAGGTCAGAATGAGGCCAGGATGAGGCCAGGATGAGGCCAGGACGAGGTCAGAATGAGGCAATGATGAGGCTAGAGCAAGGACAGGACGAGGCCCAAGCAAGGCCAGAGTGAGGCCAAATCGAGGTCAGAATGAGGCCAGGACAAGACCAGAACGAGGCTCTCATAGCCTCATTAGTATGGACATCTGGCTTCACGAAACACTGGAACTGCCGGCAAATCACAAATTGCCGGAGACCAACTGGAGCGAAACTGATGAACACACCGGAGTGTGAGTATAAGATAGAGGCAGGGGACTCAGATGTAAAGCTCCATTCTAGCTGGGCAATAAAAAACATATCCTGGAGTGGGGCTTTAAAAGTTGTAGTCCAGTCCAGCCATGTGGTGGTCCAGCTATTGCGGCTACTATGTGTCCATGTGAGCCCAACCTAAAAGCCTCAAGAAAAAAATGCATTGCACTCGCCCCAACCTTATTCAATGAGGCAGAGCAGTTCTGAATATTTTTTCTCAGGTCTAATCATTGTGATTAAAAAAAAAAAATCGCAGCATATAGCCGCGTATATTGGACGAGATTCCCCAATGCAAGTTCATGACCACCCATATGCCGTCCGATTTTTACGCTCGGAGTGTCACATGACCGATCCATGAGGATGTGATTAAAAGTGGTTTACAAAATCATATAACGTTGGCATAAAAAGTGAAACAAACACCCTTCAGTTCCATTAAAGGGTATTGGTCAGGGCAATTTTATTACTAAAACTAATGGTATGGTGGTATAGATCCCAGAATAACAATTAAAATGATACCTGTCTTGTAGTAATCCGATGCGCCAGCGCTGAGAAATCAAGCTTTGAAACCACATGGAAAGTTGACAGGAAGTCAGGGGGCGTGTCAATTCACCTGGATTACATTGACACACCCCCACAGCTAATTTGCATGTGACTTCAAAGCTTGATTTCTCAGCGTTGGTGCATCGGATTACTATAAGACAGGCATCATTTTTACTGTTTTTCCAGGCTCTATACTGCCATACCACTAGTTTCACTAATAAAATTGTCCTCACATATTCCCTTTAAGGAGTTAACCGTCATGTTCTACAGTATATAACACTAGGCGGATTAGCACAGT
The DNA here is from genome assembly GCF_048569485.1 of Anomaloglossus baeobatrachus. Taxonomy (NCBI): domain Eukaryota; kingdom Metazoa; phylum Chordata; class Amphibia; order Anura; family Aromobatidae; genus Anomaloglossus; species Anomaloglossus baeobatrachus. Next base: position 194,618,740 of record NC_134362.1, on the reverse strand, counting down.
CCTCGTACATGGGGCTGACAGTTATAAATGACACTTCTGTCTGATATTGTACGCTGTAGCTGTGTTATCTATATACAGGTGACTCCTGCGGCCGGTCACTTTCATCCGCTCTCTTGTCTGGATGTATAGATTTGCTGAAAAGGCTGCAACCAGATATGGAAGGGTCCTTCAGATGAGAAATCTCATTTTTATAAAGGTCCTTGGGGGCAAACGGCAGATATCATATTAATTCTTGAAATAGTTAAAAATAGAGAGAAGCCTGGAGATAAGGCGAGGTGTAATAGTCTGCGCCGTTATCTCCCAGGGACAGCTGCTATAGACAGAGGCGTTAACCCATCCCTGCCCAGAGGACTTTGCAGCCTCTAAGTCATCGCCTGATGCAATGTGAAATACCAATTAATTTACTGAAAAGCTGTCAATTATTAGCAAAATGCAAAGATAGGAGAAATAAATAATGAGAAGAAAAAAACAGAAAGAAAAAGAAAGAGAAAGAAAGAAGGAAATATAAAAAAGAAAGAAAAAGAGAAAAAGAAAAGAGAGAGAATGAAAGGAATGAAGAGAAAAAGAAACATCAAGTAAGAGAGAGGTAGAAAGAAAGAAAGAGAAAGAAAGAGAAAGAAAAAGAGAAAGAAAAAGAGAAAGAAAAAGAGAAAGAAAAAAAGAAAGAAAAAAAGAAAGAAAAAAAGAAAGAAAAAAAGAAAGAAAAAAAGAAAGAAAAAAAGAAAGAAAAAAAGAAAGAAAAAAAGAAAGGAGGGAAGAGAAAGAAAGAGAAAGGGGGAAGAAAAAGAAAGAGAGAAAGGAGGGAAGAGAAAGAAAGAAAGAGAGAAAGAAAAAGAAAGAAAGAGAAAGGGAGGGAAGAGAAAGAAAGAAAGAAAGAGAGAAAGAAAGAAAGAGAGAAAGAAAAAGAAAGAAAGAGAAAGGAGGGAAGAGAAAGGAAGAGAGAAAGAAAGAAAGAGAGAAAGGAGGGAAGAGAAAGAGAGAGAGAAAGGAGGGAAGAGAAAGAAAGAGAGAAAGAAAGAGAGAAAGAAAGAGAGAAAGAAAGAGAGAAAGAAAGAGAGAAAGAAAGAGTGAAAGAAAAAGAAAGAAAAAGAAAGAAAAAGAAAGAAAAAGAAAGAAAAAGAAAGAAAAAAAGAAAGGAGGGAAGAGAAAGAAAGAGAAAGGGGGAAGAAAAAGAAAGAAAGAGAGAAAGAAAAAGAAAGAGAAAGGGGGGGGGGAGAGAAAGAAAGAAAGAGAAAAAGAAAGAAAGAGAGGAGGGAAGAGAGAGAAAGAAAGAGAAAGGAGGGAAGAGAAAGGAAGAGAGAAAGAAAAAGAAAGAAAAAGAGAGAAAGAAAAAGAAAGAAAAAGAGAGAAAGAAAAAAAAAAGAGAAAGGGGGGGAAGAGAAAGAAAGAGAAAGAAAAAGAAAGAAAGGAGGGAAGAGAAAGGAAGAAAGAGAGAAAGGAAGAAAGAGAAAGGAGGGAAGAGAAAGAAAGAGAGAAAGAAAGAAACAGAGAAAGGAGGGAAGAGAAAGAAAGAGAAAGAAAAAGAAAGAGAAAGGAGGGAAGAGAAAGGAAGAAAGAGAGAAAGGAGGGAAGAGAAAGGAAGAGAAAGAAAAAGAAAGAGAAAGGAGGGAAGAGAAAGGAAGAAAGAGAGAAAGGAGGGAAGAGAAAGGAAGAGAAAGAAAGAAAAAGGATCAAATGGTAGAAAGGAAGATAAAAAGAAGAAAATAAACAAAGGGAAAGAAAGAAAAGAGAAATTAAAAAAAGGAAAGAAGAGGGAGAAGGAAATAAAGAAAGAAAAGAGGGAAGATAAGAAAAAAGAGAAAAAATAAAATGGCAGAAAGGAAAATATAAAGAAAAAAAGAAGGTAAGAAAGGGAAAGAGAGAAAGGAAGAAAGAATGAAAGAGAAATTCAAAAAGAAAGGAAAGAAAGAAAAAGAAAAGGAGAAATTAAAAGCAAGCGAGAGAAAGGAAAAAAAAATGGATAGAAAGATTGGGAAAAAGAAAAGAATGAAAAGGAAAAAGGAAAGAAAGACAGAAAATAGAAAGTGCAAGAAAGAGAGAGAGAATGTGAAATACACGATACATACAATTAGTACATATGATTGCTGCAGCCAATCACAGCCATCCACCGCCTTGTGCCATTCATGGTAGCAGCATCACTGGTGAGGTTAGTGATTGACTGCAGCGGTTATGTGCATATACCATGTATCAGGGTAGTAAATAACAACCCGTTGATAAGAGTTTGCTTTTTACATAGATATTTCTTTTAAAAGGATTGTGCAGGTTTAAAAAATAGTTAGCAACAGTGCCACCCATGTCTATAGGCTGTGACTGGTACTGCAGCCAGTCCCATGCACTTAGATAGGGATGAACTGCAATATCAGACAGTCTATACACAAGACTGGCAGTGTTTTTGGAAAAATCAGTATTGTTTTTGCCCCCATTTGTAAACCCATTTAAGGCTGGGGCTACACCACAATTTTGGCTAAAAGGTGCTCTACACTAGAGCTCGTTGCAGCTAAATGGGGTTGTGCTGAGACCCCCTAAAGTACTGCGGCCACCAGGCATTAGAGGGGCTGGAGAAGCCCTTTAAGTATTTAGTAAACAATGGAATTTGTGAAACCTTCCTGTGAATTCTAAGAATTCTTCAGGATTCCGCACAACAGTATCACTCACACAAGAAGCTAACTGCCACTCTCCAGCTGCCATCCTCTATATTCCGCAGGAGCCGCGTCACCGGGGCGGTAATTACAGAAACAATAGTCGTGATGGTAAATTAACTCAGCGAAGGAAGAAAAAAAGGAAATCGCCTCCAGGTTCCACGCGTTTCAAGCTCAGCCGTGCTAGTCAACAAAACACAGAATCTGCAGCGTGGAGTCAACGGAGCAGAGAATTCCATGTCTTGTCTGTAGGACATGAAGCCCAGCGTGCGGCTGTCAGACGGGCAGGTGACAGGCAGAGCCCGGCGCGGGGATGACAACGCGTGCCGCTATTGCACATTTCCACAAAACACAACGCGGAGGTCAAAACAAACAAAATATCTATTTTGCTACTCACAGTGCGCTGATTTATACTGCAGCGCTGCTTCCCTACAACATCCAGGAACTTCACTGCGTTCAGTTCTGTGCCGAGACGCTTTTTGGCACCGGCTATGTCCGGCACCATTACAGAGGAACAGCAAGGTCACTAAAGGAAGGGGATATATATATATTTTAAGTCTTCAGGATGGAAGAGTCCAGGAACCATCAATAGATCAAATGCGATTTTACGAGTTTCAGGAAAGCTTCGAAACGCGTAGAATAAACCACATCGGATCTATTGAGGTTTCCTGGCTTCTTCAGCACAGAAGAAACACCTTTGTATCCCTTCCTCTATTGCCTGTAGTGAGTGTAGACACAGGGATCTGCAGCAGCTCCATATCCTTCACTCATGTATTATGTGCCACACAACTGTAGCAGGTCAGCGCAATATCTCTGTGCACCACTGGTCATCGGATAAGATCCTATTTGCACCTTTATTCCCCAGTGTTTCCTCCATACCTTTACTATCTAGGTCACGATCACAATGGCTGGCCATTATGGAAGCACTAACTGGCTAACATTGTTATGGAGGCGCTGACTGTGTCCTGCAATAATACGGAGGCACTGACTGTTCCACAACAATATGGAGGAACTGACTGTGTCCCATGATAATATGGAGGCACTGATTATGTTCCCCCATCATATGGAGGCACTGACTGTGCACCACAATATTACAGAGGCAGCCACTGATGGGCATTGTTTAGAAGGCTATGATGGTGGCCGGCAATATTATGGGGGCACTGACTGTGGCTGCACCATTATGGGGGCACTGACTGTGGCTGCACCATTATGGGGGCACTGACTGTGGCTGCACCATTATGGGGGCACTGACTGTGGCTGCACCATTATGGGGGCACTGACTGTGGCTGCACCATTATGGGGGCACTGACAGTGGCTGCACCATTATGGGGGCACTGACAGTGGCTGCACCATTATGGGGGCACTGACAGTGGCTGCACCATTATGGGGGCACTGACTGTGGCTGCACCATTATGGGGGCACTGACTGTGGCTGCACCATTATGGGGGCACTGACTGTGGCTGCACCATTATGGGGGCACTGACTGTGGCTGCACCATTATGGGGGCACTGACTGTGGCTGCACCATTATGGGGGCACTGACTGTGGCTGCACCATTATGGGGGCACTGACTGTGGCTGCACCATTATGGGGGCACTGACTGTGGCTGCACCATTATGGGGGCACTGACTGTGGCTGCACCATTATGGGGGCACTGACTGGGGCTGCACCATTATGGGGGCACTGACTGGGGCTGCACCATTATGGGGGCACTGACAGTGGCTGCACCATTATGGGGGCACTGACTGGGGCTGCACCATTATGGGGGCACTGACTGGGGCTGCACCATTATGGGGGCACTGACTGGGGCTGCACCATTATGGGGGCACTGACTGGGGCTGCACCACTATGGGGTCAATGACTGGGGCTGCACCACTATGGGGGCACTGACTGTGGCTGCACCATTATGGGGGCACTGACTGTGGCTGCACCATTATGGGGGCACTGACTGTGGCTGCACCATTATGGGGGCACTGACTGTGGCTGCACCATTATGGGGGCACTGACTGTGGCTGCACCATTATGGGGGCACTGACTGTGGCTGCACCATTATGGGGGCACTGACTGGGGCTGCACCATTATGGGGGCACTGACTGGGGCTGCACCATTATGGGGGCACTGACAGTGGCTGCACCATTATGGGGGCACTGACTGGGGCTGCACCATTATGGGGGCACTGACTGGGGCTGCACCATTATGGGGGCACTGACTGGGGCTGCACCATTATGGGGGCACTGACTGGGGCTGCACCACTATGGGGTCAATGACTGGGGCTGCACCACTATGGGGGCACTGACTGTGGCTGCACCATTATGGGGGCACTGACTGTGGCTGCACCATTATGGGGGCACTGACTGTGGCTGCACCATTATGGGGGCACTGACTGTGGCTGCACCATTATGGGGGCACTGACTGTGGCTGCACCATTATGGGGGCACTGACTGTGGCTGCACCATTATGGGGGCACTGACTGTGGCTGCACCATTATGGGGGCACTGACTGTGGCTGCACCATTATGGAGGCACTGACTGTGGCTGCACCATTATGGGGGCACTGACTGTGGTTGCACCTTTATGGGGGCACTGACTGTGGCTGCACCATTATGGGGGCACTGACTGTGGCTGCACCATTATGGGGGCACTGACTGTGACTGCACCATTATGGGGGCACTGACTGTGACTGCAACATTATGGGGGCACTGACTGTGGCTGCACTATTATGGGGGCACTGACTGTGGCTGCAACATTATGGGGGCACTGACTGTGGCTGCAACATTATGGGGGCACTGACTGTGGCTGCACCATTATGGGGGCACTGACTGTGGCTGCACCATTATGGGGGCACTGACTGTGGCTGCACCATTATGGAGGTGTCGCGGGCGGAGGGGGTTGGGAACGCCGCTCGCCTGGGGTTCGCTGGCGCTCGGGTCCGGTGCTTCTGCTCCTTTGTGGCTCGAGCACGGGGCCGGACCCAGGGGCTCGAGCAGCGCCTCCTCGCCCACGAGTGAAAAGGGTAGAGAGGTTTGTGGTGGGACGTTGGGGGATGTCGGAAGTGACGCCACCCACGGGTTGTGGTGATGGTGGGCACCACCGCTGCTGGTGACGGGGGATCCCGGGAGCCATGGCAGAGAGCAGCTAAGGTGTTGGCCCCTCCGTGGGTAGGGACTGTTGGTCCCGGGGCCCCGGATAGGTGCAGGTGCCGGTGCGGGGGGGCAACGTAGGCGCGGGTGCAACGTTGTGGTGCAGTGCGGTGCCGGATGGCACTGGTGTACTCACTCAGACACAGGACAGAGTCTCTGGTAAACCAAACAGCTGGATGGACGGGGCCCGCAGTCAGCTGCGGTGGTCTCACTCTCCCCGGACGGGTTGATGGTGGCTGTCGTTTCCTGCACTTGTATGTGTGTTTGACTCCTATGGCTTCCCACGGGCAATCCGCTCCCCGGCGTGTACGTGTCGGGAGAGCCTGTCTGCCCGCAGATGCTGGCCCTTGGCGGTGGCGCTTATCCGGACGGGTTGGGCTGTTGCCTTCTGACGGTCCAGACTGCAATCAGAGAATTTGACCTTTTCGGCGGCGCCTAGTCTAGTCGGGGTCTGAGTACCCTGCCTTGGTGCTTGGCTTCAATCTGCTCCCCAGTTCGGTACCGGCAGGCCACCGCCCGACCACGGTCCTACGGTTCCACTGACCTCCACCAACTCCTGCAGACGGCCACCACCGTCTGCCGACCTTGCTGATTGTGCCTGGGCTCCGACCCACACACCGACAGTCTTCACTCCTCTCACTTCCACCTCTCCACTTCAACTCCCTTCAACTAACTGGCTTTTCCCGCCTCCAGGCTGTGAACTCCTCAGTGGGCGGGGTCAACCACCTGGCTCCGCCCCCCTGGTGTGGACATCAGACCCTGGAGGGGGCAACAAGGGATTTTGGTTGACTGATGTACCTAGCCAGGGGAGGGTGTGTGTGTGTGGTGTTATTCTGTGACCCCTGGGGTCCAGGGCGTCACAGAGGCACTGACTGTGGCTGCACCATTATGGGGGCACTGACTGTGGCTGCACCATTATGGGGGCACTGACTGTGGCTGCACCATTATGGGGGCACTGACTGTGGCTGCACCATTATGGGGGCACTGACTGTGGCTGCACCATTATGGAGGCACTGACTGTGGCTGCACCATTATGGGGGCACTGACTGTGGCTGCACCATTATGGAGGCACTGACTGTGGCTGCACCATTATGGGGGCACTGACTGTGGCTGCACCATTATGGGGGCATTGACTGTGGCTGCACCATTATGGGGGCACTGACTGTGGCTGCACCATTATGGGGGCACTGACTGTGGCTGCACCATTATGGAGCACTGACTGTGGCTGCACCATTATGGGGGCACTGACTGTGGCTGCACCATTATGGAGGCACTGACTGTGGCTGCACCATTATGGGGCACTGACTGTGGATGCACCATTATGGAGGCACTGACTGTGGCTGCACCATTATGGGGGCACTGACTGTGGCTGAACCATTATGGAGCACTGACTGTGGCTGCACCATTATGCAGCACTGACTGTGGCTGCACCATTATGGAGGCACTGACTGTGGATGCACCATTATTGAGTACTGACTGTGGCTGCACCATTATGGAGGCACTGACTGTGGATGCACCATTATGGGGCACTGACTGTGGCTGCACCATTATGGAGGCACTGACTGTGGCTGCACCATTATGGGGGCACTGACTGTGGCTGCACCATTATGGAGCACTGACTGTGGCTGCACCATTATGGAGCACTGACTGTGGCTGCACCATTATGCAGCACTGACTGTGGCTGCACCATTATGGGGGCACTGACTGTGGCTGCACCATTATGGAGGCACTGACTGTGGCTGCACCATTATGGGGGCACTGACTGTGGCTGCACCATTATGGGGGCACTGACTGTGGCTGCACCATTATGGAGCACTGACTGTGGCTGCACCATTATGGAGGCACTGACTGTGGCTGCACCATTATAGGGGCACTGACTGTGGCTGCAGCATTATAGGGGCACTGACTGTGGCTGCACTATTATGGGGGCACTGACTGTGGTTGCACCATTATGGAGCACTAACTGTGGCTGCACCATTATGCAGCACTGACTGTGGCTGCACCATTATGGGGGCACTGACTGTGGCTGCACCATTATGGGGGCACTGACTGTGGCTGCACCATTATGGGGGCACTGACTGTGGCTGCACCATTATGGAGGCACTGACTGTGGCTGCACCATTATGGGGCACTGACTGTGGCTGCACCATTATGGGGGCACTGACTGTGGCTGCACCATTATGGGGGCACTGACTGTGGCTGCACCATTATGGAGCACTGACTGTGGCTGCACCATTATGGAGCACTGACTGTGGCTGCACCATTATGGGGGCACTGACTGTGGCTGCACCATTATGGAGCACTGACTGTGGCTGCACCATTATGCAGCACTGACTGTGGCTGCACCATTATGGAGGCACTGACTGTGGCTGCACCATTATGGGGGCACTGAATGTGGCTGCACCATTATAGGGGCACTGACTGTGGCTGCAGCATTATAGCGGCACTGACTGTGGCTGCACTATTATGGGGGCACTGACTGTGGCTGCACCATTATGGGGGCACTGACTGTGGCTGCAGCATTATAGGGGCACTGACTGTGGCTGCACTATTATGGGGGCACTGACTGTGGCTGCACCATTATGGGGTCACTTACTATGGCTGCACCATTATGGGGCACTGACTGTGGTTGCACCATTATGGGGCACTGACTGTGGCTGCACCATTATGGGGCACTGACTGTGGCTGCACCATTATGGGGCACTGACTGTGACTGCACCATTATGGAGGCACTGACTGTGGCTGCACTATTATGGAGGCACTAACTGTGGCTGCACCATTATGGAGCACTGACTGTGGCTGCACCATTATGGAGCAATGACTGTGGCTGCACCATTATGGAGCACTGACTGTGGCTGCACCATTATGGGGCACTGACTGTGGCTGCACCATTATGGGGCACTGACTGTGGCTGCACCATTATGGTGGCACTGACTGTGGCTGCACCATTATGGTGGCACTGACTGTGGCTGCACTATTATGGAGGCACTGACTGTGGCTGCACCATTATGGAGGCACTAACTGTGGCTGCACCATTATGGGGGCACTGACTGTGGCTGCACTATTATGCAGCACTGACTATGGCTGCACCATTATAGGGGCACTGACTGTGGCTGCACTATTATGGGGCACTGACTGTGGCTGCACCATTATGGAGCACTGACTGTGGCTGCACCATTATGGAGGCACTGACTGTGGCTGCACCATTATGGAGGCACTAACTGTGGCTGCACCATTATGGGGGCACTGACTGTGGCTGAACCATTATGGAGGCACTGACTGTGGCTGCACCATTATGGAGGCACTAACTGTGGCTGCACCATTATGGGGGCACTGACTGTGGCTGCACCATTATGGAGGCACTGACTGTGGCTGCACCATTATGGAGGCACTAACTGTGGCTGCACCATTATGGGGGCACTGACTGTGGCTGCACCATTATGGAGGCACTGACTGTGGCTGCACCATTATGGAGCACTGACTGTGGCTGCACCATTATGGAAGCACTGACTGTGGCTGCACCATTATGGAGGCACTGACTGTGGCTGCACCATTATGGAGCACTGACTGTGGTTGCATCATTATAGGGGCACTGACTGTGGCTGCACCATTATGGAGCACTTACTATGGCTGCACCATTATAGGGGCACTGACTGTGGCTGCACCATTATGGAGCACTGACTGTGGCTGCACCATTATAGGGGCACTGACTGTGGCTGCACCATTATGGAGCACTGACTGTGGCTGCACCATTATGGAGGCACTGACTGTGGCTGCACCATTATGGAGGCACTGACTGTGGCTGCACCATTATGGAGGCACTGACTGTGGCTGCACCATTATGGAGCACTGACTGTGGCTGCGCTATTATGGAGCACTGACTGTGGCTGCACCATTATAGGGGCACTGACTGTGGCTGCACCATTATGGAGCACTGACTGTGGCTGCACCATTATGGAGGCACTGACTGTGGCTGCACCATTATGGAGCACTGACTGTGGCTGCACCATTATGGAGCACTGACTGTGGATGCACCATTATGGAGCACTGACTGTGGCTGCACCATTATGGAGGCACTGACTGTGGCTGCGCTATTATGGAGCACTGACTGTGGCTGCACCATTATGGAGGCACTGACTGTGGCTGCACCATTATGGAGCACTGACTGTGGCTGCACCATTATGGGGGCACTGACTGTGGCTGCGCTATTATGGAGCACTGACTGTGGCTGCACCATTATGGAGGCACTGACTGTGGCTGCACCATTATGGAGCACTGACTGTGGCTGCACCATTATGGAGGCACTGACTGTGGCTGCACCATTATGGAGGCACTGACTGTGGCTGCACCATTATGGGGCACTGACTGTGGCTGCACCATTATAGGGGCACTGAATGTGACTGCACCATTATGAGGCACTGACTGTGGCTGCACTATTATGGAGCACTGACTGTGGCTGCACCATTATGGAGGCACTGACTGTGGCTGCACCATTATGGGGCACTGACTGTGGCTGCACCATTATGGAGGCACTGACTGTGGCTGCACCATTATGGGGACCTGACTGTGGCTGCACCATTATGGGGGCACTGGCTGTGGCTGCACCATTATGGAGGCACTGACTGTGGCTGCACCATTATGGAGCACTGACTGTGGCTGCACCATTATGGAGGCACTGACTGTGGCTGCACCATTATGGAGGCACTGACTGTGGCTGCACCATTATGGAGGCACTAACTGTGGCTGCACCATTATGGGGCACTGACTGTGACTGCACCATTATGGAGCACTGACTGTGGCTGCACCATTATGGGGGCACTTACTATGGCTGCACCATTATGGGGCACTGACTGTGGCTGTACCATTATGGAGGCACTAACTGTGGCTGCACCATTATGGGGCACTGACTGTGGCTGCACCATTATGGAGGCACTGACTGTGGCTGCACCATTATGGGGGCACTTACTATGGCTGCACCATTATGGGGCACTGACTGTGGCTGCACCATTATGGGGCACTGACTGTGGCTGCACCATTATGGAGCACTGACTGTGGCTGCACCATTATGGAGCACTGACTGTGGCTGCACCATTATGGAGCACTGACTGTGGCTGCACCATTATGGAGCACTGACTGTGGCTGCACCATTATGGGGGCACTGACTGTGGCTGCACCATTATGGAGGCACTGACTGTGGCTGCACCATTATGGAGGCACTGACTGTGGCTGCACCATTATGGAGGCACTAACTGTGGCTGCACCATTATGGGGCACTGACTGTGGCTGCACCATTATGGAGGCACTGACTGTGGCTGCACCATTATGGGGCACTGACTGTAGCTGCACCATTATGGAGCACTAACTGTGGCTGCCCCATTATGGAGCACTGACTGTGGCTGCACCATTATGGGGGCACTGACTGTGGCTGCACCATTATGGAGGCACTGACTGTGGCTCCACCATTATGGAGGCACTGACTGTGGCTGCACCATTATGGGGCAATGACTGTGGCTGCACCATTATGGGGGCACTGACTGTGGCTGCACCATTATGGAGCACTGACTGTGGCTGCACCATTATGGGGGCACTGACTGTGGCTGCACCATTATGGGGGCACTGACTGTGGCTGCACCATTATGGAGCACTGACTGTGGCTGCACCATTATGGAGGCACTGACTGTGGCTGCACCATTATGGAGGCACTGACTGTGGCTGCACTATTATGGAGGCACTGACTGTGGCTGCACCATTATGGGGGCACTGACTGTGGCTGCACCATTATGGGGGCACTGACTGTGGCTGCACCATTATGGAGGCACTGACTGTGGCTGCACCATTATGGGGGCACTGACTGTGGCTGCACCATTATGGAGGCACTGACTGTGGCTGCACCATTATGGAGGCACTGACTGTGGCTGCACCATTATGGAGGCACTAACTGTGGCTGCACCATTATGGGGCACTGACTGTGGCTGCACCATTATGGAGGCACTGACTGTGGCTGCACCATTATGGGGCACTGACTGTGGCTGCACCATTATGGAGCACTAACTGTGGCTGCACCATTATGGGGGCACTGACTGTGGCTGCACCATTATGGAGGCACTGACTGTGGCTGCACCATTATGGAGGCACTGACTGTGGCTGCACCATTATGGGGCAATGACTGTGGCTGCACCATTATGGGGGCACTGACTGTGGCTGCACCATTATGGAGCACTGACTGTGGCTGCACCATTATGGGGGCACTGACTGTGGCTGCACCATTATGGGGGCACTGACTGTGGCTGCACCATTATGGAGCACTGACTGTGGCTGCACCATTATGGAGGCACTGACTGTGGCTGCACCATTATGGAGGCACTGACTGTGGCTGCACTATTATGGAGGCACTGACTGTGGCTGCACCATTATGGGGGCACTGACTGTGGCTGCACCATTATGGGGGCACTGACTGTGGCTGCACCATTATGGAGGCACTGACTGTGGCTGCACCATTATGGAGGCACTGACTGTGGCTGCACCATTATGGAGGCACTAACTGTGGCTGCACCATTATGGGGCACTGACTGTGGCTGCACCATTATGGAGGCACTGACTGTGGCTGCACCATTATGGGGCACTGACTGTGGCTGCACCATTATGGAGCACTAACTGTGGCTGCACCATTATGGAGCACTGACTGTGGCTGCACCATTATGGGGGCACTGACTGTGGCTGCACCATTATGGAGGCACTGACTGTGGCTGCACCATTATGGGGCAATGACTGTGGCTGCACCATTATGGGGCAATGACTGTGGCTGCACCATTATGGGGGCACTGACTGTGGCTGCACCATTATGGAGGCACTGACTGTGGCTGCACCATTATGGAGGCACTGACTGTGGCTGCACCATTATGGGGCAATGACTGTGGCTGCACCATTATGGGGGCACTGACTGTGGCTGCACCATTATGGAGCACTGACTGTGGCTGCACCATTATGGGGGCACTGACTGTGGCTGCACCATTATGGGGGCACTGACTGTGGCTGCACCATTATGGAGCACTGACTGTGGCTGCACCATTATGGAGGCACTGACTGTGGCTGCACCATTATGGAGGCACTGACTGTGGCTGCACTATTATGGAGGCACTGACTGTGGCTGCACCATTATGGAGGCACTGACTGTGGCTGCACCATTATGGAGGCACTGACTGTGGCTGCACTATTATGGAGGCACTGACTGTGGCTGCACCATTATGGAGGCACTGACTGTGGCTGCACCATTATGGGGGCACTGACTGTGGCTGCACTATTATGGGGCACTGACTGTGGCTGCACCATTATGGAGGCACTGACTGTGGCTGCACCATTATGGAGCACTGACTGTGGCTGCACCATTATGGAGCACTGACTGTGGCTGCACCATTATGGAGGCACTGACTGTGGCTGCACCATTATGGGGGCACTGACTGTGGCTGCACCATTATGGGGCACTGACTGTGGCTGCACCATTATGGGGGCACTGACTGTGGCTGCACCATTATGGGGGCACTGACTGTGGCTGCACCATTATGGAGCACTGACTGTGGCTGCACCATTATGGAGCACTGACTGTGGCTGCACCATTATGGGGGCACTGACTGTGGCTGCACCATTATGGGGGCACTGAATGTGGCTGCACCATTATAGGGGCACTGACTGTGGCTGCAGCATTATAGCGGCACTGACTGTGGCTGCACCATTATGGGGGCACTGACTGTGGCTGCACCATTATGGGGGCACTGACTGTGGCTGCACCATTATGCAGCACTGACTGTGGCTGCACCATTATGGAGGCACTGACTGTGGCTGCACCATTATGGGGGCACTGAATGTGGCTGCACCATTATAGGGGCACTGACTGTGGCTGCAGCATTATAGCGGCACTGACTGTGGCTGCACCATTATGGGGGCACTGACTGTGGCTGCACCATTATGGGGGCACTGACTGTGGCTGCAGCATTATAGGGGCACTGACTGTGGCTGCACTATTATGGGGGCACTGACTGTGGCTGCACCATTATGGGGTCACTTACTATGGCTGCACCATTATGGGGCACTGACTGTGACTGCACCATTATGGAGGCACTGACTGTGGCTGCACCATTATGGAGGCACTGACTGTGGCTGCACCATTATGGAGCACTGACTGTGGCTGCACCATTATGGAGCAATGACTGTGGCTGCACCATTATGGAGCACTGACTGTGGCTGCACCATTATGGGGCACTGACTGTGGCTGCACCATTATGGTGGCACTGACTGTGGCTGCACCATTATGGGGGCACTGACTGTGGCTGCACCATTATGGGGCACTGACTGTGGCTGCACTATTATGGAGGCACTGACTGTGGCTGCACCATTATGGAGGCACTAACTGTGGCTGCACCATTATGGGGGCACTGACTGTGGCTGCACTATTATGCAGCACTGACTATGGCTGCACCATTATAGGGGCACTGACTGTGGCTGCACCATTATGGAGCACTGACTGTGGCTGCACCATTATGGAGGCACTGACTGTGGCTGCACCATTATGGAGGCACTAACTGTGGCTGCACCATTATGGGGGCACTGACTGTGGCTGCACCATTATGGAGGCACTGAATGTGGCTGCACCATTATGGAGGCACTAACTGTGGCTGCACCATTATGGGGTACTGACTGTGGCTGCACCATTATGGAGGCACTAACTGTGGCTGCACCATTATGGGGGCACTGACTGTGGCTGCACCATTATGGAGGCACTGACTGTGGCTGCACCATTATGGAGCACTGACTGTGGCTGCACCATTATGGAGGCACTGACTGTGGCTGCACCATTATGGAGGCACTGACTGTGGCTGCACCATTATGGAGCACTGACTGTGGTTGCATCATTATAGGGGCACTGACTGTGTCTGCACCATTATGGAGCACTGACTGTGGCTGCACCATTATAGGGGCACTGACTGTGGCTGCACCATTATGGAGGCACTGACTGTGGCTGCACCATTATGGAGCACTGACTGTGGCTGCACCATTATGGAGGCACTGACTGTGGCTGCACCATTATGGAGGCACTGACTGTGGCTGCACCATTATGGGGCACTGACTGTGGCTGCACCATTATAGGGGCACTGAATGTGACTGCACCATTATGAGGCACTGACTGTGGCTGCACTATTATGGAGCACTGACTGTGGCTGCACCATTATGGAGGCACTGACTGTGGCTGCACCATTATGGGGCACTGACTGTGGCTGCACCATTATGGAGGCACTGACTGTGGCTGCACCATTATGGAGGCACTGACTGTGGCTGCACCATTATGGAGGCACTAACTGTGGCTGCACCATTATGGGGCACTGACTGTGACTGCACCATTATGGAGCACTGACTGTGGCTGCACTATTATGGGGCACTGACTGTGACTGCACCATTATGGAGCACTGACTGTGGCTGCACCATTATGGAAGCACTGACTGTGGCTGCACCATTATGGGGCACTGACTGTGGCTGCACCATTATAGGGGCACTGAATGTGACTGCACCATTATGGAGCACTGACTGTGATTGCTCCATTATGGGGGCACTTACTATGACTGCACCATTATGGGGGCACTGACTGTGGCTGCACCATTATGGGGGCACTTACTATGGCTGCACCATTATGGGGGCACTGACTGTGGCTGCACCATTATGGAGCACTGACTGTGGCTGCACCATTATGGAAGCACTGACTGTGGCTGCACCATTATGGGGGCACTGACTGTGGCTGCACCATTATGGAGGCACTGACTGTGGCTGCACCATTATGGAGGCACTGACTGTGGCTGCACCATTATGGAGGCACTAACTGTGGCTGCACCATTATGGGGCACTGACTGTGGCTGCACCATTATGGAGGCACTGACTGGCTGCACCATTATGGGGCACTGACTGTGGCTGCACCATTATGGAGCACTAACTGTGGCTGCACCATTATGGAGCACTGACTGTGGCTGCACCATTATGGGGGCACTGACTGTGGCTGCACCATTATGGAGGCACTGACTGTGGCTGCACCATTATGGAGGCACTGACTGTGGCTGCACCATTATGGGGCAATGACTGTGGCTGCACCATTATGGGGGCACTGACTGTGGCTGCACCATTATGGAGCACTGACTGTGGCTGCACCATTATGGGGGCACTGACTGTGGCTGCACCATTATGGAGCACTGACTGTGGCTGCACCATTATGGAGGCACTGACTGTGGCTGCACCATTATGGAGCACTGACTGTGGCTGCACTATTATGGGGCACTGACTGTGGCTGCACCATTATGGGGCACTGACTGTGGCTGCACCGTTATGGAGCACTGACTATGGCTGCACCATTATGGAGGCACTGACTGTGGCTGCACCATTATGGAGGCACTGACTGTGGCTGCACCATTATGGAGGCACTGACTGTGGCTGCACCATTATGGAGGCACTGACTGTGGCTGCACCATTATGGAGGCACTGACTGTGGCTGCACCATTATGGAGGCACTGACTATGGCTGCACCATTATGGAGGCACTGACTGTGGCTGCACCATTATGGAGCACTGACTGTGGCTGCACCATTATGGAGCACTGACTGTGGCTGCACCATTATGGAGGCACTGACTGTGTCTGCACCATTATGGAGCACTGACTGTGGCTGCACCATTATGGAGGCACTGACTGTGGCTGCACCATTATGGAGGCACTGACTGTGGCTGCACCATTATGGGGCAATGACTGTGGCTGCACCATTATGGGGGCACTGACTGTGGCTGCACCATTATGGAGCACTGACTGTGGCTGCACCATTATGGGGGCACTGACTGTGGCTGCACCATTATGGGGGCACTGACTGTGGCTGCACCATTATGGAGCACTGACTGTGGCTGTACCATTATGGAGGCACTGACTGTGGCTGCACCGTTATGGAGCACTGACTATGGCTGCACCATTATGGAGGCACTGACTGTGGCTGCACCATTATGGGGCAATGACTGTGGCTGCACCATTATGGAGGCACTGACTGTGGCTGCACCATTATGGGGCAATGACTGTGGCTGCACCATTATGGAGGCACTGACTGTGGCTGCACCATTATGGAGGCACTGACTGTGGCTGCACCATTATGGAGGCACTGACTGTGGCTGCACCATTATGGAGGCACTGACTGTGGCTGCACCATTATGGAGGCACTGACTGTGGCTGCACCATTATGGAGGCACTGACTATGGCTGCACCATTATGGAGCACTGACTGTGGCTGCACCATTATGGAGCACTGACTGTGGCTGCACCATTATGGGGGCACTGACTGTGACTGGCAATGTTATGGGGACACTGACTGTGGCTGCACCATTATGGAGCACTGACTGTGGCTGCACCATTATGGAGGCACTGACTGTGGCTGCACCATTATGGAGCACTGACTGTGGCTGCACCATTATGGAGCACTGACTGTGGCTGCACTATTATGGAGCACTGACTGTGGCTGCACCATTATGGAGCACTGACTGTGGCTGCACCATTATGGAGCACTGACTGTGGCTGCACTATTATGGAGCACTGACTGTGGCTGCACCATTATGGAGGCACTGACTGTGGCTGCACCATTATGGAGCACTGACTGTGGCTGCACTATTATGGAGCACTGACTGTGGCTGCACCATTATGGGGGCACTGACTGTGACTGGCAATGTTATGGGGGCACTGATTGTGGCTGCACTTTTATGGGGTCACTGACTATGGCTGGTATTATCATGGTTGCAATGGGGCTCCATCCATTCAGCCCGGATCGTGCAGACATTGGCTTTGATTCTATTCAACCGATGATTCATACCATACACTTCTATGGGCATTCCATGGAATCAATGGTGCTCTATAAATAAATAATAATAATTCCGTCGGTTCGCCCTCTTCTGTAGGGCACAGGACTCTACACGTGGCGAGTGGCGCGGCGCTGCCAGTGTTCCGGCCCCCACCATTGTCGCCAGTGCTGCCATCTACCTTCCTTATCACATGTATTTACGCCGGTCAGAAATGGAGGCATCACCGGGGCCGCCGGGGGAGGAGATCATTTTCAGACCCATCTTAGGCTATGTCCGCACGTTGCTTTTTACCTGCTTTTTTGCTGCTTTTTCAACTGCAGCGTTTAATGCCAAAATGGTTGTGTTCTGCTTTTCAAGCAAAGTCTATGGGAATTTGGGTTTCTTGTCCGCACTATGCAGTTCAAACTGCAGCCTTTTTGTTGCAGAACTTTGGTCAAAAACTCAGCTTTGCAGTGCAAAACCCAAATGGCAAAAACAATTGACCTGTCAATTGTTTTTGCCATTTGGGTTTTGCACTACAAAGCGGAGTTTTTGACCAAAGTTCTGCAACAAAAAGGCTGCAGTTTGAACTGCATAGTGCGGACAAGAAACCCAAATTCCCATAGACTTTGCTTGAAAAGCAGAACACAACCATTTTGGCATTAAACGCTGCAGTTGAAAAAGCAGCAAAAAAGCAGGTAAAAAGCAGGTAAAAAGCAACGTGCGGACATAGCCTTATATCTGAGTGAAGCTGAAACCTTTTCATTTTAGGAGATATTGTGCAAATGCTTCACTCTGCTCCTGACGAGCGAGAGCTGAGGCGGCACAATCCTCACCGTCACCGCCAGATTAGGACATTGATATTCTGCAAATTAATGGGATAGAAAATGAAAAGCTTCTCTGCAGAAGCCGCTCCGATCTGATGGGGAAAATAGTCCATATCCAAGAGGGTCGGGCCAAGAGATTGAGGATGGTGTGTAGACCCTTAGATCATCCCAAATTGTTGCTTGTGCCCCCCAAAAGCCACTGGTCGTCTAATAAATTGACTCTGTAACATAGATGGGAGTCAATACTGAATGTTGTAATTTCTTAATAATTGTTGACGGAATGGAGACCGCATGAGGAGTGTTAATATTGGAGTGGGATTTGGGGGGCAACTATGCTGAACCCTAGGGGCATTCTGATACATTTGGCTTATTCCTTGCTGGCTGAAATTATTCTTAATCACAGCTGCAGCATTTTATCATCACGCCCTTCCTCTATATATACCCACTCCTGGCTTTACTCCATGCTGGTGATAGAGTCTCTCTCTTGACCACATTGAAGGTGCTTGTCTCTGCATAGCTGTGGTGTCATTTCAGTTGCAGCTGTGAAGTTTCCTGCTGAAGCAACCAAAAAGTGCCTTTGATGTGTCTTTCCCCACCTGCTTTTCTTACCTTGTGTTGTTTTATTCTAGTAGTGGGATTACTGTAGCAGTGGGACTAGTGTCCCGCTAGCCAACACCCTAGTCAGGTTAAGATCAAAGTCGGTGAGAGGCTAGGCATGTGACGGTGCACGGGGGAATGACCCGTCTAGGGATGTTATTAAGTACAAGGATCATTCACATTTGAGTGTGAGGTGGTGACCCCTCTCCCTATTGTCAGGGCCTTCCTTTACGTTTTCGATGGTTTTCCTCCTGTGTTCACCGCACATCGGGCGTTCTCTTGACCCAGAGGGACAATTGCAAATTGCAGGTAAGTTCCATTCACTTCCATGTAACTGGTCTGCAATACCAGACACAACCTATAGACAGGTGTGGAGATGTTTATAGATGAAAGAAAACTTTTTTTTAGATTTGTTCACTATCCTGTCACTCTAGGTATGGGGAAGTGCCAAGTGAATGGCGAAAGGTAGGGGGAAGGGAAACCCTGTGTCTAGGGAAGGGGGAGACTGTGACCCCTGACCAAACCTACTGCTGGCCCCTGGCTTCCCTCATCACCCTGGATAGGTTCCACACCTATGCGCCGAGCAGGATACCTGACCCTGGCTGACCCTGAAATTGGTCCTAGGTAGGGAACGGATGGGATGAGCACTTAGTCAACCCCACTAAGCCCTAAAGAAGACAGAGGGACCACAAACAGGGGAAAGTATGATAAAACCTATCTCCAGATTACTCAGGGAGAGGGACTGCAACAACAACAAAGTTTCTCCAGATGAGTACAAGCTGATGGCTTGCACTCAAAACCAGTAGAAGGTTTTAAAGCCTATCACCAGCACAGAGCAAGGGGGTGAGATGTTATGGGTATCAGACCTATCAATCAGCACAGAGTAAGGGGGAATGAAAGTATTTACAGACACAATGGGATGTGCTGAAGATTAACAGCTGAAAAGGTGAAGAAATCAGCAGGGTCCTAAAGATAAAGGGATAAACCCCAGGAAGGGAAAAAGGGAAAGTCAGAGAGCAGCTTGTGTAGTCAAATGCTGCGACCTTCTACAGCCAGACACCACAGGACTGTCTGTCAAGCATAACATGTGATTGATATTGATGATCTATCCACCGATCAGGTATGTGGCTACTGTGGTTCAGCTCTTATTCCTTTCAATAGAAGCTGATCTGCAATACCTAAAAACGGCCACTACACAGCGCTGCCATCGTGATCGATGGAGGATCCGACTCATGGTATTCTAAGGAGAGGTCATCAATATCAAAGCAGTGGACAACCCCTTTAATGTGTCTACCAGCCCCTAAATACGTCGGTCTCCTTATACTCGTGCCCCATGGACGGCGGCCGCATTGACGTGCCGCATTGTCGCCCTCACAACCCACTTTCCAAATGTCATATAATGTAGGTCAATTAATTTTTTTGCAAAAAAAAAGTAAAAAAAATAAATCTGAAAAGCCCCACTTTTGCCACTAGGGGGCAGCTTCTAGCTTAGTTGGTGCGGAGCTGACAGTTAATGATAGGCTTCATGTTCTGCAGCTCGGGTAAACAATGTCAGCGCTGCAGACTGTTACAGTTCTGCTCACTCTCCGGATTTCTTTCCTTCTCTTCTTCGTCTATTTTCAGCCTCCGATGTGGGTTGAGCGAGGCCGGTCTTTTGTTCCGAGAGAATGTGCTGTAAAATGCACAATTATGTAATAAGCCCGACGCTATTTGTATTACACGGGACCCGAGGGACTCGCAAAGTGGAAGATAAAGGGGAAAAAAAAGGACTTGACAGCCACGGAAAACGAGAGAAACGAAGTTTTGGAATTTCAGGCATGTAAGGGTTAACTGCGTTGTAATAAGGGCTGTAACCCATTCATTGTTCAATACACCGTCATGGCGGATCGTCATCGAGCCGGTGTGATACAGAGACTGGATTTAGCGCCTTTAGATCCTTGTGCCCTGCACCCTTTATTCAGTCCTGTCTGCTCTACTTTCCTAAACTTGCATAAAACAATATTTTTCAAGCATATTATTGTTGCGGACGGGGGCCGGACCTCTGCAAGGGGGTGCTCGGATCCGGGCTCGTTACTGTGGCTCGAGCCGCAGCCGGACCCGGGCTCATGCAGCTGTATGTCCTCACAACCGTAGGAAGGGGGTATTTACAGGGGGATAGTCTGTCAGTGACGCCACCTGTGGGTTGCCGCCTGGAGCTGATGGAGTTGGGCAGCAAGGTGAAATCCCAGGGCCCAGATGAACGGGAGTGATGGCCGCGAAGAGTGTCATGCAGGGTTGGACCGGGGATGAATGGTGTACTCCAGTTCCAAAAAATTGTACACCGAGTCCTGTGGTGAACCAAGTTGCCAGTGACCGGATGCCTCCAGCGGGTGTATTCGGGTCCCACACCCTGATGTAGAAAACAGGGATCCCTTCCTCCTGCGCTCAGGCTTGTGTCTTCAATGGGACGACTCCGCTTGGAATGGGGAAGTCCACTCCCGGTACTGTGTATTTTTGGGAGCTGTGGCCCGCGAAATCTGACTCTTGGGATCTCTGTGGGTTCTGGCGGACACCCTATCCCCCGCATTGGGCTTCCGTTTCGCTCTCTGGGCTTACTGTGGAACAAGGCCTGAAACCTTGTCCCCGGCTGGTCAATTGTCAAGGGGCTTGAAACCTTCCTCGTCCTAGGGTCCAGGCACCCCGACTGTGTACGGCCTCCGGACCGAATTCCCGCTGTCGGCACCGGCGGGCTGAAACCCTGCCCCGGTCCACTTAAGGTCTCTCGCGACCGCATCTCCGTCACCTATGGTCCTGCTTGCCGTCTACCGCTTAGTCAGTAGTCCGGTAGTCCAGGGGCCCCAACCTCTGACTCCGCTGTCACTCCACTCCTCTCACTTCCACTGTCTGACTGCACACTTTGCTCTCCTCCACTTGTCTGTCTTGTTCCCTCCCAGGACACCTCAGGATCCCATCCACCTGGTCCCGCCCACTGGTGTGTCCCTATTGTCATGGGGGGTGACTAGGTTTTGCTGGCTGGTGTTGTACATCTGGGTGTGGGTTTTGTGTTGGAACGCCAAGGAGTATGGAGTCCTGCACCTGAGAGATTTGTACAACCTCTGTGACTACCTGGTTTTGCCAGGGCATCACATTATCATAGAACTCTACATTGTGCCGTCCCTCTGTTGTTCCTCCTGGAAATGACAGGCGTGTCCTTGCACTGTCAAATACTGTCTAGTGCAGTGACATGCATCCAGTAAGAGATGGCATACTTGTTAACATAGGAACCTATGGGCAATCTATAACATACCTCCCAACCGTCCCGGATACAGCGGGACAGTCCCTCTTCTGAGCCTTTGATCCCGGCTCCCGCCCGTGAGGCTGTTTGTCCCGGCTCCACCCACCCACTGTAGCCCCGCCTCGCTGTTTCTCCCTTCTACTATTCATTACAGAGCCGAGCGCGCACCTACTCCTGTGACTGCTGCTGAGGTATGAATCACCCCCTGCAGCAGAGCGACCCCCCCCTGCAGCAGAGCCCCCCCCCCTGCACCAGAGCCGACCCCCCCAGTCCCGGAGCCTGCGTTTCTCTGCAGCTGTTCTCTGATTCCCCCTGTGCGGCTTCTCACTGCTGCAGACACGCGGGGAGTCAGGAAGCTGAGGAGACCATGCAATCAGCACTTCTCTCTCCTGCAGATAGCACTGGCCAGTAATAACCTATGCAGAGTGGCATCTGCAGGCTTCTATTAGCTTACCGATCAGTGGTCTCCTGCCTGTGGAGCTGCTGGGTCCTAGCTTCCCAACAGCTTCAGCTCTGCTTTATCCTGGCTGCCCTACCAGTTAAAGGGAAACTGTCAGCAGAAATTTCACAATGAAAATAACAGATTCCCCTCTGCAGCTCCTGGGCTGCTTCTAGAAAGGTTCCTGTTGTTATTGTGTGTCGCCAGGGGTTAAGGGGATACCCAGAACCGGGCCAAGGGGTCGCTTCTGGAAAGGGGATCACGGTGTCGTGACCCGGTCTGTGCTCCCTGGTTCCACAATAAAAAGGGGGGTTATGTTCGTGACGCCACCCGTGGAATGTGATCAGAGATGACCACCGCTGCTGCAGAACCTCCGGGGTGATGGAAGGCAGCTTGAGATGGGACGGCTCCCCACGGGTAGAGCCTTTTCCCCGGGGCAGTATGTTAGTCTATGGGGGGAGTGCAGGACACGAGCACAATAAACAGGCAGACTCACGGTTTTGCAGTTTCTTTGTCTTTTACTGATGATGTTATTCAGCAGAGTACTGTCCACGGAGTCTGTGAGGGGTTCAGGGTTTCTCCCACCCAGCCGGGCCGTTTTGGCTTCCTTGCCTGCACTGTGTGTCTGTAGCCCTGCTGCTGCGTGAACTATGCAGCTGGCTCTGTGCTCCTCGGTACCGACCTGACAGGCAACTCGAGTCCTTATTAGTATGTTCCTGAACTCTGCGCTTGTTGCTTGTGTCTGTGGTACAGGTGAAAGATCTGGAATCTTCACTTCTCTGGTGGTAACTGTGCAGTATGTAACCTGCAGTCTCGGATCCAGCATCCGTTCTGTGTGCTCCACTGGGGATGAGCTCTGCAATGCTCTGTCTCCCAGGAATGTTCCTTTGTGTACGCTTTCTCCTTTCCTCAGACCCTCAGCTAGGCCTGGAATTGGTCAGTGGATCCTGAGGTGAGCTAAAGCCAGCTTCCAACCTCCAGAGATCCTGTCTCCTCAGTGCTCTGCACTGAACTTCCAAACTGAAACTACCCTGAAACTACTTCTGACCATTTCCTCCCTCCCAGCAGAATGTACAGGGAAGCAGCTTGGTCTCCCCCTTCTGGCCAGGAGGTCTTGGTGTTGTGTGTGGGGAGTTAACCCTTTGTGTTGTTACTGTGGCAACCCTGGGGTGCCACATTCCCCCTTAGTGAAGAACAGTACTCCGGGACTGTGAAACAAACAAACAAGTTATCACAACAATTGTATATATACAGAGTCTCAAAAGGAAAAAATACAAAAACCTTAAAGCTCAAAAAGAGTCCAAAATGTTCAAAAATATATAAGTGTTCATACAGTATAGTCTCTGTAGGTACTGGGCTTTTGGTCTTAACGTTGCAATTAAATAAACATTTCAATCAACAAACACTTCTTAAAGGTGTCTCTACTCTGGTCATAAGTGCAGTAGGCCTCACGGCCCTCGGGCCACCAACAATGTGATCAAGTTGTAACTCTCCGTGCTGCCACCTTACACCACTCTTCTCTCACCTTTTCTGTACACTAAACTGTTACGGTTTTTCATATAAACATTATAACATATGTACATTTTATATGCAATTCCACATTAGTCTTTATATCTTGCTGGTATCTGACCCTGAGTACTACGCTGTGATCTGCGTACTGTTGGTGTACTGGGTGTACTTAGCATAATGGTGTGGGTGGAAGTGTACCTATTTGGTGTTTCTGGTACTTGTGAGGATGGGGGGCTGACTGTAGGACTGGCAAGCTCACTGGGACCAGGAATCTGTTCTTCCTCTACGGTTTCGACTTCCAGTTCTTCTTGTCTTGAGACTTCTTGTGGAATGGGTTCTGATTGTGGTTCCACCACTTGAGGGAAGGCGATCATTGGGACTACTACTGCTCCATAGTAATTTGGCCATGTTTTTGGGAAATCTCCTAAGACTGTATGGAACACATCTTCTTCCTTCTTGACAGGTTGTACCTGTATGGGTAAGGTGACTTCTGGTGTCTTCAGGGTTTCAGGACACGGTTTGAGTTGATCTCTTGACACGACAGCTGATGTCCTTCCTTCATCCTTACTGATGAGACACACTTTGGGATTATCCATACTTGATGGTAAGACTGTATATGGGGTGGTTTCCCACTGATTATCCAATTTGTTTGTGCGTCGTTTCCTCTTGAGAACTTGGTCACCAGGTTGCAATGGGGTTGCTAGAGCATGCTGGTTGAAGTTTCTCTCCTGTCTTCCCCTAGCTTGTTGGAGACTTTTCTCTACGCACTCTTGTACTTGGCGATACTGCTGCTGACGTAGGGTATCCCAATTGGATTCTTGAACTTCTGCATCTGGCTTCAGAATTCCCATATCTAAATCAATTGGCAGTTTACCGGGCCTTGCACGCATGAGGTAAGCGGGGGTGCAGTTTGTAGAACTCACCGGGACATGATTGTACAAGTCCACCAAGTCTGGCAATTTCTCTGGCCATTGATTTCTTTCTGACTCTGGTAAGGTCTTCAACAGGTCAATCACAATATGGTTCATCTTCTCACATAAGCCATTTGTTTGGGGATGGTATGCTGTTGTGCGGATCTTTTTACAGCCATACATGTTGCAGAATTCTTGGAAAATCTGTGATTCAAAAGCTGGACCTTGATCTGCAAGGACTTGTTCTGGGTAACCATGGGGTCTGCAAAAGTACGTCTGGAATGCTTTAGCTGCTGTTCTAGCTGTAAGGTCTTTCACGGGTACCACCACTAAGAAGCGTGAGTAATGGTCCACGATGGTTAAGGCATAGACATAGCCGGACCGGCTTGGTGACAACTTGACGTGGTCTAATGCGACTAGCTCGAGTGGTTGCTTGGTTACTATGGACTGGAGTGGAGCTCTCTGGTTCTGTTGATCCTTTCTTCTGAGGTTGCACGGTCCGCATTTTCTACACCAATCTTCAATTGATTTTCTCATGCCAACCCAGTAGAATCTTTCTCTTAAGAGCACTTCCAACTTTTTCCAACCAAAATGACCAGCACCGTTGTGGTAAGCTTCCAGAACCATCTTGACATCTCTCTTGGGCACGATGATCTGCCAGACCAACTCATGTGTTTTTGGATTGGTGTGCCTTCTACAGAGCTTCCCTTGGTACAGGAACAATTTACCTCTCTCCTTCCAGAGATGTTGCGTCTCAGCTGGGGCATTCTGATTAGGGTAAGCACCTTGTTGTGTAAGCAGTCCTTTCACTAGCTTCACAGCTGGATCGCTGTCTTGTGTGTCAGCCCATCCGTGGTGTGCTAATGGGTTGAGAGTTGCCTGCTGTTGTTTTTGGTAGACACTTGGTTGATACTGTCCCACCTTAGGACGGTGAAAGGCCGGCAGCTCAATTTCTTCCAGTCCCTCCGGTTCCTCTTCCACGTCCCCCGAGTGTGGCATCCGGGATAAGGCATCTGCATTCCCATTCTTGTGGCCTGCCCTGTACTTGATGACAAAGTTGTAGTTTGACAGTCGGGCTATCCATCGCTGTTCCAGTGCACCTAATTTTGCAGAGTCCAGGTGGGTCAATGGATTGTTGTCAGTAAAGATGGTAAATTCTGCAGCTGCCAGGTAGTGTTTGAAACGCTCTGTTACAGCCCAAACTACTGCCAGTAGTTCTAACTTGAAGGAGCTGTAATTCTCTGGGTTTCTTTCTGTAGGCCGGAGCTTCCTGCTTGCAAAAGCAATAACTTTCTCCTTGCCTTCCTGCTTTTGAGACAATACTGCTCCCAGTCCTACGTTGCTGGCATCCGTGTACAAAATGAAGGGTTGATGGTAATCTGGATATGCCAGGATCTCTTCTCCTGTCAGTGCCCACTTCAACTTCTTAAAGGACTCTTCTCTCTCATCACTCCACTGGAAAGGAGGATTTCGGGCTGCAGACTTCTTTGACTGTCCTACCAGGATGTCTTGTAGGGGAGCTGCTAGCTTCGTGAACCCTTTTATAAATCTTCTATAGTAGCCCACCAGTCCCAGGAATTGCCTCACCTCTTTCACGCTGGTGGGTCTCGGCCAATCTCTGATCACGGTAACTTTTTCAGGATCTGGTGCTACCCCTTCTGAGCTCACGACATGTCCCAGGTACTGTACCCTTGGCTTTAGAAGGTGACACTTGGATGGCTTGATTTTCATGCCGTATCCGGATAAGGCTTCAAACACTTCTGCCAGGTCTTGTAGATGCTGTTCATAGGTCTTGGAGTAGACTATGACGTCATCCAGGTACAGGAGGACAGTTTCAAAGTTCTTATGTCCTAGGCAGCACTCCATCATTCGCTGGAAGGTACCAGGCGCGTTGCAGAGTCCAAACGGCATACAATTGAACTCACAGAGGCCCATCGGCGTGGTGAACGCTGTCTTCTCCTTATCAGCCTCTGCCACAGGAACTTGCCAATACCCACTAGTCAGATCTAGGGTGGAAAAGTAAGTAGCGGATTTTAATGCAGCGAATGACTCTTCTATCCTAGGTAATGGGTATGCATCCTTGTGTGTAATGCGGTTGATCCGTCTGTAGTCTACACACATCCTCATGGTCCCATCTTTTTTCTTAACTAGCACTAGTGGGGCTGCCCAGGGGCTACAACTGTCTCTTATTACCCCTGCTTCTTTCATTTCTTTGAGCATGTCTTTGGCGCATTGGTAGTGAGCTGGTGGTACTGGTCTATACCTCTCCTTTATTGGTGGATGGTTACCAGTGGGTATAGTGTGCTCTACCCCTTTGATCTGCCCAAAGTCTAATGGGTGTTTGCTGAATATTTGTTCATATTCTTTCACTACCCTGTATACTCCATGCTTTTGATGGGAGGGTGTAGAATCGGTACCTACATGTAGCTTTTGGCACCAATCCTCCAGCTTTCCCTCTGAGCCATTGTCTTCCGCCTGACTTGACGGCTTCAAGGGCTCAACGGTGGTGATGGCGTTGTTATCAACCGTATATAGCTTAGCCATGGTAGCATACTTAGGTAGGGTGACCTCATCTTCCCCACAATTTAGAAGGCGTATTGGCACTCTTCCCCGATGTACCTCAACTATTCCTCTGGCCGTCAGTACAGTGGGCCTACTGTCTGAGTACACGGGTTCTACCAGGGCCTGATAGTCTCGCCCTCTGATGCCTATTGCGGCTCTACACCAGACCAGCATTTCAGTTTTGGGAGGAATTACAATAGGTATTGGGTCACTTACCCTTGCACTGCCAATTTCACCTCCTGACATTTCTACCTGCTGCTTCAGCATCAAGGCTTTAATTTCCTTCTGCAGGAGTCTCTGTTGCCCAGGTTTGGCAGTCTCGACGATCTGCTGCAAGACAGTAATTACCTCTGCAAAACAATTTTCAATTACATTCATTCCTAGCAGCATAGTTGGTTCACGTTCTCGTCGGTCAACATCAACAATGATAATACCCTGATTCTGCAATTCTACTCTCCCAATCTTAATGGTCATTTCTCTGAAACCAACCTGTGGTACTAATTCACCATTGCTAGCCCATATATTCAATGCAACATTAGATGGACCACTGCTAACGTCTGAATCAGCCCAGTACCTCTTATAAAGGACATGCGGAATTGATGATATTTGGGAACCAGTGTCCAGCAAGGCGTTGAGCGGAATGCCATCCAGCACGATGGGGATGACTGGACGTCCCCCCACATACTTGTCGTGCCAGGGTGAAGGACCTTGAGAGTTCATTCCTGAGGAGCGGCCCGCCTCCCCAGGGGATCCCCATTTAAAGCACATTCACGGGCAAAGTGACCTGGCTCATTGCAACGGCGGCAAATGGGCTGTCCATCCGGCTGGTAGCGGTCGCTGGGTCGTCCTCTCGTCGCTTGGTATCTCCTAGGCCTCACCCATGGGACATCCTCCTTGCTGGTCGTCAGCTCAATCTTGGGTGCAGACTTGGATCCACGCAGCTCCTGGACGATTCTAGCCATGGAAGCAATAGTGTCTGTAAGGGCTTCAAGCTTTTGATGTAGAGCCTCATTAGTGATCGGCTCCAGGTGGTTAGCAACAGCCGCTGACATGGCCGATGTCACCGGCACTACTGGCTGCTGGGGTGCCACTGTAAGGTGTTGAACAGAGTCTATATCCTGCGGCTCCTCCACCTGCTGGAGGCGGATGGCTCTATCCTTTAGCTGGGCAAATGTTAGTCCTGGATCCTGGATCACCATCATGCTCAGTTGTCCCCGGTGGGAAGGGGATGAGAGTCCATCCAGGAATTGGTCTATCAGCAGCTTATCTGCTCCAGGGGCTAAGGCAGGTTCTGCTAATTTAAGTGCTCTGAGCGCCTCCTGCAAGTTTAAGGCAAAGTCTCTTGCGCTCTCTCTAGGTTTTTGCTTGCATCCAAAGAACCTCATTTTAGCCCGGCTGCCAGCAGTGGATTCAAAAGCTGCTTTTAGTCCAGCTATTATATGCTCTACAGTGTCCTTTGCATCGTCCGGCCAGGATGTAGCCTCCCGCTGGGCATTGCCAGTTAACTGTCCCATAAGCATACCAACACGCTGAGCTTCTGTCAGGGGGTACATGCTGTAGTAGATTTTTAGCTTTCCGATAAAGTCATTAAGTGTGTTGGGCTCACCAGAGTACTGCGGCAGCCACACTGCACCCGGGGTGTACGGCATCAGGAACGGCATGATAGGTGCCGCTGCACCGCCGGGTACAACAGCGTCTCCCTGCTGCGACATCTTTGCGCCCCCTTAGTTAATTTCACCAGTCTTCTTGACAGCAAGCCTGGGACACTTTTCTGCGTTTTCGTTCGGGTCGCAGCACCGAGCGCACCTCCTCTGCAAGCGGTGGGCGGAGTCTTAGTTTAGGCGCGATGTTTTCCCGCGCGTAGCAGCTAATGGCGCGACTAAAGATGGCGCCTGGAAAATTTTACCAATGATGTTTTTGGATTTTTCCAGGTATCTTTGCAAAGTTTAAAGTCCGTTCTTTGTTGCAACAATTCACAGTGCAAGTCTTTTATGCTATGCAATAAGTCTTTACAGGCACACGTCACCCGGGTTGCAGCCGGGTCCAGTCCGCATCCTGTTCGTGACGCCAAAGTTGTGTCGCCAGGGGTTAAGGGGATACCCAGAACCGGGCCAAGGGGTCGCTTCTGGAAAGGGGATCACGGTGTCGTGACCCGGTCTGTGCTCCCTGGTTCCACAATAAAAAGGGGGGTTATGTTCGTGACGCCACCCGTGGAATGTGATCAGAGATGACCACCGCTGCTGCAGAACCTCCGGGGTGATGGAAGGCAGCTTGAGATGGGACGGCTCCCCACGGGTAGAGCCTTTTCCCCGGGGCAGTGTGTTAGTAGTCTATGGGGGGAGTGCAGGACACGAGCACAATAAACAGGCAGACTCACGGTTTTGCAGTTTCTTTGTCCTTTACTGATGATGTTATTCAGCAGAGTACTGTCCACGGAGTCTGTGAGGGGTTCAGGGTTTCTCCCACCCAGCCGGGCCGTTTTGGCTTCCTTGCCTGCACTGTGTGTCTGTAGCCCTGCTGCTGCGTGAACTATGCAGCTGGCTCTGTGCTCCTCGGTACCGACCTGACAGGCAACTCGAGTCCTTACTAGTATGTTCCTGAACTCTGCGCTTGTTGCTTGTGTCTGTGGTACAGGTGAAAGATCTGGAATCTTCACTTCTCTGGTGGTAACTGTGCAGTACGTAACCTGCAGTCTCGGATCCAGCATCCGTTCTGTG
The DNA here is from genome assembly GCF_048569485.1 of Anomaloglossus baeobatrachus. Classification (NCBI taxonomy): domain Eukaryota; kingdom Metazoa; phylum Chordata; class Amphibia; order Anura; family Aromobatidae; genus Anomaloglossus; species Anomaloglossus baeobatrachus. The sequence continues at coordinate 194,588,285 of NC_134362.1, read as the reverse complement.
TGCTCCACTGGGGATGAGCTCTGCAATGCTCTGTCTCCCAGGAATGTTCCTCTGTGTACTCTTTCTCCTTTCCTCAGACCCTCAGCTAGGCCTGGAATTGGTCAGTGGATCCTGAGGTGAGCTAAAGCCAGCTTCCAACCTGCAGATCCTTTCTCCTCAGTGCTCTGCACTGAACTTCCAAACTGAAACTACTTCTGACCATTTCCTCCCCCCCAGCAGAATGTACAGGGAAGCAGCTTGGTCTCCCCCTTCTGGCCAGGAGGTCTTGGTGTTGTGTGTGGTGAGTTAACCCTTTGTGTTGTTACTGTGGCAACCCTGGGGTGCCACAATTGTGCCCCCTTTGAGACCTACAAAAATACTTTATGAAGTCTTACCTTTTTGTATGCAAATGTGTTTTTATGGTCACGGGGGCGGGCTGTCTGGCATCCGTTATTCCCCCTCCTGCCGCTTTACGCAGTCCCCCATTGCTCATTTACATACACAAGGACGCCTTCCTCATGTAACTGTCCTCCCGAAGTTTTGCGCATGTGAACGCTTTTTCAGGTGATTGCGCAGGCACGAGATTATGGGCGGCGCTGTGATTGTCATCAACAGCGTTAACCAAGTACCCGCCCATAATCTCGTGCCCGCACTTTTCCCTCTGACTCCACCGTTATGCGCAAGTGCTGGCCATATGAACCATGTTACCTATTACTGCTTGCACGAGATTATGGGCGGGTACTTGGATGACTTTGCTGATGACAATCACAGCGCCGCCCATAATCTCGCGCCCATGATAATAGGTAACGTGGTTCATATGGCCAGTGCTTGCGCATAACGGTGGAGGCAGAGTGAGAAGCGCGGGCACGAGATTATGGGCAGGTACTTGGATGACGCTGCTGATGACAATCACAGCGCCGCCCATAATCTCGCGCCCATGGTAATAGGTAACATGGTTCATATGGCCAGTGCTTGCGCATAACGGTGGAGGCAGAGTGAGAAGCGCGGGCACGAGATTATGGGCGGGTATTTGGATGACGCTGCTGATGACAATCACAGCGCCGCCCATAATCTCGCGCCTGCGCAATCACCTCAAAAGCGTTCACACTTTGCACAGTGCTCAGTCCCGCGAGAGTGGCACTGGGCATGCACAAAACTTCAGGAGGACAGTTACATGAGGAAGGCGTCCTCATGTATGGAAATGAGCAATGGGGGACGGCGTACAACGGCAGGAGGGGGAATAACGGACGCCAGGCAGCCCGCCCCCGTGACCATAAAAACAGATTTGCATACAAAAAGGTAAGACTTCATAAAGTATTATTTTAGGTCTCAAAGAGGGCACAATAACAACAGGAACCTTTCCAGAATTCATCCCAGGAGCTGCAGAGGGGAATCTTTTATTTTTTTTGCTAAATTTCTGGTGACAGTTTCCCTTTAAAGGGAACCTATCAGGTACAATCTGCACTCAGAGCCAGGAGCAGTTCTGGGTGTATATTGCTATTCCCTGCCTAACCATCCCTGTATACACCAGCATAGATAAAGGCATCTATAGAAAAAGTATTTTTAAAGAGCTTATATCTTATGCTAATTAGCGCGGGGACTAGTCCCAAGGGCGTTACTTCACTTGGCTAGTCGGCTCATATAGCGTGTTAGTACTCACACAGGGGCGTAATAACATGCTAACATGCTGCATACCTCCCAACCGTCCCGGATACAGCGGGACTTTCACGCTTTACGTTGTTTGTCCCGTTGCCACGGGCGGGACGGCCGGCTCCCGGGCCCAGCCCACCCACTCTCTCTCCGCCTCCCTGCTTTTCCCTCCTACCATCCTAGTAGACGTGGCATAGAGAGGAGCGCTGCCTGTGCTGCTGCTGGTACAGTAAACTAATCTCCCCAGCGCTGATTTCCCTCCCTCCCCCCTCACCCCCGGCCGGAGCCTGTCTGTGCGGTCGGCCGGCCGCCTGTCTGTGCGGGCGCCCCCCGCCGCCTGTCTGTGCGGGCGCCCCCCGCCGCCTGTCTGTGCGGGCGCCCCCCGCCGCCTGTCTGTGCGGGCGCCCCCCTGCCGCCTGTCTGTGCGGTCGGCCCGCCACCTGTCTGTGCGGGCGCCCCCCGCCGCCTGTCTGTGCGGGCGCCCCCCGCCGCCTGTCTGTGCGGGCGCCCCCCTGCCGCCTGTCTGTGCGGGCGCCCCCCTGCCGCCTGTCTGTGCGGGCGCCCCCCTGCCGCCTGTCTGTGCGGGCGCCCCCCTGCCGCCTGTCTGTGCGGGCGCCCCCCTGCCGCCTGTCTGTGCGGGCGCCCCCCTGCCGCCTGTCTGTGCGGGCGGCCCGCCGCCTCATTGTGCGGGCGGCCGGCCGCCTCTCTCTGCGGGCGGCTGGCCGCCTCTCTGTGCGGGCGGCCCGCCGCCTGTCTGTGAAGGCGGCCGGCCGCCTGTCTGTGAAGGCGACCGGCCGCCTCACTGTGGCTGCCTGCGTGTCCGTGCTGGAGGCCCGCCGGCTGCCTGCGTGTCCGTGCTGGAGGCCCGCCGGCTGCCTGCGTGTCCGTGCTGGAGGCCCGCCGGCTGCCTGCGTGTCCGTGCTGGAGGCCCGCTGGCTGCCTGCGTGTCCGTGCTGGAGGCCCGCCGGCTGCCTGCGTGTTTGTGCTGAATGGGTGTGGATGGGGAGTGGATATGGGCGTGACTGTGAAATGGGTGTGGTTAGGGGGCGTGGCCTAAAAATTTGCCGCTTGGTAATATTAAAATTTAACTTTTAATTCTATTTCTTAAAAAGACTCAAAGTCTATAAAAATTATCACCCGTGAATCAGTGACCACACAGAAAAACGGACACAAGCAGGTAGAAGATAGGTCAAATATCCAATACCCTCATAATCAAGGGTTAATGTATTTGCATGAATATACCCAATCTTTTTACCTCAGGTTGCTTTTTATCATCTAGCATGAGCAGGGTCTCATATCTCACCCAACTGCTCCGACAGAAGAAAATATTACCTTAGTAGGGCATGATATATATTATCAATTCAGCCCAATGAAACAGCCAAGGTATGCTCAATAGCCCTCCTTATTCTCTTCCCAACGCGTTTCCTCTTATCGATTCATCAGGGGAATTTACCATTTGGAGGCATTTGGAGGCTGCAGTATGTAAAAGGTATAGTAAGCTAGTGACCAATAAAAACGGTACTCAAGCAAAGAAAAAGACACCACTGTTAAAGTCCCCATAAGCGATATTACCTTATCAGAAGAGCATGTAGTCTAAAACATCCTAGATGTGTGGTTCCATACACACCAGGTCTAGGGGCCGCGCTTCTTATTATGTCCACATGAACTATTAGGCCGCCGGCATTTTTATCCGGTCTCAAATGGCCTCGTTTTGAAAATCGCGCCCCATGTGACCCTGGTCACATGACCATCGTGTCATAATATCGTGTCACTTGGCCCGACATGTGACCATCGCGTCATGAGGCCCCATCACATGTTCAGGCCAGTTCCTGGCCAGATGCATGCTGGGCCAAGGTCACGTACGTCACGGTCACATGATCGCCACTTGGCCCTGCCTCCAAGCCCAGCTTACCACAAACGGCATACGGGCCAATAGCGTACGGAGAGGGCCGCGGTCATGTGATCTCCGTTCCGACCACGCCCCCAACCATTCATTCACAAACACTAAGGGATATCTTTGGAGATATACTCAAACAAACAGCGGTTAGGCTTATTCCCTAAGGGGGATATAGTATATGGAGTATACATCAGTTTTTTAATACGATTTTACTACATAGTCATAAATCCTTTGTCATGTACATCCCATATAAGGAATTCAAGTGCCAAGAAAGGGGGTTTAATATTTAAGTAGAGTCTCCTTCTTTACTAGGATTAGGTGATGTTAATAAGGACGGACCCCGTCCAAAAGATAACTGATCCAATCAATGGATTCAGGACATAAAATGGTATTTTTTGGCAGGTTCCTAAAAACCACAGGACAAGAAATTACAATTAGGAAAAGAGATTTTGGTATATATGTATCTTCAAGATTGATACAAGGTATTTTAGTTACCGGAGCAGCATTGGTCAAGCCCCCAGAAAAACACAAGAAAGTGGGGGGATAAAAAAATATAAAACAAGATGACCCTAGATAGCAGCTGTCATCTGAGATCTACCTAACTGCGGAGGTCGGCGCCCTATCCGTCACGTCATGGCGCCCCCGCTCTACGGTGGCTCACCCTATCTAGCCCTATACTGTCCCTTCACAAAAAACAACTAAAAGTAAGAATTTCATTTAATCCCATAGGGACCTGGGTCTTAAGGGTGTAGATCCAAAAGGTCTCACGCTGCAAGAGGCTCTTGTCCCAATCGCCACCCCGAAGGGGGGGAGCAACTGAGTCAATGCCCATAAACGTGAGACCCCTTGTATCCCCCCCATGCACCTGGTTGATATGCTTTGCCAAAGGGGTATCTCGTTTATTGATTATATCTCGCAAATGTTCTCCGACTCTACGCCGTAGTTCTCGTTTCGTCTTTCCTACGTATTCAAACGGGCATGAGCAAGTAGCTTTGTAAATTACCCCAGATGTGCGGCAATTTATCAGTGATCTGATTGAGTATGTTTTTCCAGTATTGTGACTTAGAAAGTCCTTTCCAGTTTTTATAACCGGGCAAGCGACACAACCACTGCATCTGAATGAACCCACTATTCCACGTTCCAACCATGTAGTTCTTTTTGGTGGGTTGAAGTGGCTGTGGACTAATCTGTCCTGTAATGATCTATTGCGCCGGTAGGTACATTGAGGGTGTCCACCCACCAGGTCCCCAATGTCTGAGTCCATCTGGAGGATCGACCAATGCTTGCTCAGAATGGAGAATAGGGCTTTTGATCCATTGCTATATGTAGTAATGAATCTGATTTTGTTTTCTTCAGATCGTCTTGGGGAGGAGACCAGAAGGCTTGTTCTATCCTTTCTACATGCGTCTTGATAAGCTGTTTTTAGGATCTTATCTGGATATCCTCTCTCCCTGAAGCGTTTTCTCAGATCTGCAGCCTGCTCTCGGAATTCACGATCCGTAGAGCAATTGCGTCTGAGCCTGAAGTATTGCCCTTTTGGAATACCTCTCCTTTGTGGGAGTGGATGGCTGCTTTCCCAACGTAAAAGTGAGTTGGTAGATGTGGGCTTTCTATATGTTCTTGTAGATAGATTCCCCAAATCATCCCTCATGATTAGGACGTCCAAAAAGGGGAGTTGGGTGGTGTTGCTCTCACTTGTAAAAAAGAGACCGATGGTATTATCATTTAGGTGTGCGACAAATTTCTTAAAATCTTCATGGGTACCCCTCCAAATCACAAAAATATCATCCAGGTATCTTGACCAAAAAACTATTCTCTCGATACCTGGGGGGTCCCCATCACCGAAGACCAGGGTCTCCTCCCACCAGCCCAGGAGTAAATTTGCATACGAGGGAGCACAAGGGCTCCCCATTGCAGTACCCCTGAGCTGGTGATAGATCCGCCCATCAAACAGAAAATAGTTTTTTGTCAGGCAAAATTCCAAAATTTGGAGGAGAAAGTTGTTATGTCCCTGAAATTGACGCCCACGCATTTTTAAGAAATATTCAATCGCGTGTAGCCCTACTGAATGAATTATTGAAGAATAAAGGGCCTCGACGTCAATACTACATAGTATATCATCTGGCTCCAGAGCAACACCATCCAATTTCCTCAAAAGATCCGTCGTATCCCGGGTAAAGGACGACAAAGCTTTTACAAAGGGGGTAAGCAGTTCGTCCAAATAGATACCTACATTTTGACATAAACCACCTATTCCTGACACAATAGGTCTGCCTTTCAAGGGTATTAAACCCTTATGGATTTTTGGTAGGCAGTAGAAAGTAGCCGTCATTGGATGTGATGGTAACATAAATTCATACTCATTTTTGCTGATATAGTTGTTAGTGAGACCATCTGTAAGAATCATCTTCAGTTGTCCCAAAAATGACACTGTAGGGTCAGATTTTAATTTTGTATAGCCCGCTGGGTCATCCAGAAGTGATCGACACATATCCCTATATTTACACCAATCCATGACCACGACATTGCCTCCCTTATCAGAGGGTTTTATGACAATGTCGTGGTCATGTTGCAGTTCATTGAGGGCTCTCATTTCTTCCTGCGTGATATTATAATTGGTGTATTGTTGTTTTTTATCCAAATTTTCTATATCATCGCTCACCAATCGAGAAAAAACATCTATTGCAGAGACATCACTTTGGGGAGGAGGTAAACGGGTACTCCTCTGTTTTAAATCAGTGAAGGGACCCTCACCAACAAGGTTTGGGTCTTCCTCTGAAATACCCATCAGAAGACGGATGTCCGGTAGAAGATCCTCCGAGACACCCAATTCCCTACATTGCATCTTTTCATTATGAATGAAGTGCTTCCTCCATTTTAATTTTCTCACAAACAAGTGAAGGTCCTTAATAGTGTCAAATATATTCAGTCCCGATGTAGGCACGAAAGATAGGCCCTTACTAAGAACACACATAGCTGCTGAATCTAGATTTTTGGATGATAAATTTATTACCTGGGAAAGTCCCCCTGCGGCGGGTTGTAGGGTTGCTGACGGCTCCGAAGGTAATGTTGATGGTCTAAAAAATGGGATGTATATGGTCGGCCTCCCCTACCTCCACGATTATAGTTCTTATTCTTGTTTTTACCTCTCTTGGGCCTGGTGTCGTTATCTGACACCTCTGTGTCAGTTGAAGAGGGTTCTGTTTCTGGAGGTGGTATATAAACCTTATTAGCAGGAAAAAGGTACGCCTTATGGTCCTTAAATTCCTGAAGGTCCCTAACGAAGTAGCGGTGTTTTCTCTCCTTAAGATGGTATTGGAACCTTTCGACTGAATTTTGTAGGGTAGACTCTCGGGATTTAAAATCCACCTCTGATGAGAACTTTTTTGTTGTCTCAATTTGGTCAGTTAGTTTTTTTGATAAAACCACTAATCTGGTTTTTCCTCCTCTAAGAGGAGGTGCATTAGTCGCAAGGAACTGGCTGTAAAATTTATAAAGACCATATAAGTTCGTGGTGGGAAGTCCAGAGCTTAGAAAACTATATTAAGGCATCTATTGTACCCAGACATCTCCGCATAACTCTTACACCTGGCACAAGGTATAGGGAACAGGGTCTATCTGATAAGTGGGAAAAAGAAATTACAGCCAGTTCCTTGCGACTAATGCACCTCCTCTTAGAGGAGGAAAAAACCAGATTAGTGGTTTTATCAAAAAAACTAACTGACCAAATTGAGACAACAAAAAAGTTCTCATCAGAGGTGGATTTTAAATCCCGAGAGTCTACCCTACAAAATTCAGTCGAAAGGTTCCAATACCATCTTAAGGAGAGAAAACACCGCTACTTCGTTAGGGACCTTCAGGAATTTAAGGACCATAAGGCGTACCTTTTTCCTGCTAATAAGGTTTATATACCACCTCCAGAAACAGAACCCTCTTCAACTGACACAGAGGTGTCAGATAACGACACCAGGCCCAAGAGAGGTAAAAACAAGAATAAGAACTATAATCGTGGAGGTAGGGGAGGCCGACCATATACATCCCATTTTTTAGACCATCAACATTACCTTCGGAGCCGTCAGCAACCCTACAACCCGCCGCAGGGGGACTTTCCCAGGTAATAAATTTATCATCCAAAAATCTAGATTCAGCAGCTATGTGTGTTCTTAGTAAGGGCCTATCTTTCGTGCCTACATCGGGACTGAATATATTTGACACTATTAAGGACCTTCACTTGTTTGTGAGAAAATTAAAATGGAGGAAGCACTTCATTCATAATGAAAAGATGCAATGTAGGGAATTGGGTGTCTCGGAGGATCTTCTACCGGACATCCGTCTTCTGATGGGTATTTCAGAGGAAGACCCAAACCTTGTTGGTGAGGGTCCCTTCACTGATTTAAAACAGAGGAGTACCCGTTTACCTCCTCCCCAAAGTGATGTCTCTGCAATAGATGTTTTTTCTCGATTGGTGAGCGATGATATAGAAAATTTGGATAAAAAACAACAATACACCAATTATAATATCACGCAGGAAGAAATGAGAGCCCTCAATGAACTGCAACATGACCACGACATTGTCATAAAACCCTCTGATAAGGGAGGCAATGTCGTGGTCATGGATTGGTGTAAATATAGGGATATGTGTCGATCACTTCTGGATGACCCAGCGGGCTATACAAAATTAAAATCTGACCCTACAGTGTCATTTTTGGGACAACTGAAGATGATTCTTACAGATGGTCTCACTAACAACTATATCAGCAAAAATGAGTATGAATTTATGTTACCATCACATCCAATGACGGCTACTTTCTACTGCCTACCAAAAATCCATAAGGGTTTAATACCCTTGAAAGGCAGACCTATTGTGTCAGGAATAGGTGGTTTATGTCAAAATGTAGGTATCTATTTGGACGAACTGCTTACCCCCTTTGTAAAAGCTTTGTCGTCCTTTACCCGGGATACGACGGATCTTTTGAGGAAATTGGATGGTGTTGCTCTGGAGCCAGATGATATACTATGTAGTATTGACGTCGAGGCCCTTTATTCTTCAATAATTCATTCAGTAGGGCTACACGCGATTGAATATTTCTTAAAAATGCGTGGGCGTCAATTTCAGGGACATAACAACTTTCTCCTCCAAATTTTGGAATTTTGCCTGACAAAAAACTATTTTCTGTTTGATGGGCGGATCTATCACCAGCTCAGGGGTACTGCAATGGGGAGCCCTTGTGCTCCCTCGTATGCAAATTTACTCCTGGGCTGGTGGGAGGAGACCCTGGTCTTCGGTGATGGGGACCCCCCAGGTATCGAGAGAATAGTTTTTTGGTCAAGATACCTGGATGATATTTTTGTGATTTGGAGGGGTACCCATGAAGATTTTAAGAAATTTGTCGCACACCTAAATGATAATACCATCGGTCTCTTTTTTACAAGTGAGAGCAACACCACCCAACTCCCCTTTTTGGACGTCCTAATCATGAGGGATGATTTGGGGAATCTATCTACAAGAACATATAGAAAGCCCACATCTACCAACTCACTTTTACGTTGGGAAAGCAGCCATCCACTCCCACAAAGGAGAGGTATTCCAAAAGGGCAATACTTCAGGCTCAGACGCAATTGCTCTACGGATCGTGAATTCCGAGAGCAGGCTGCAGATCTGAGAAAACGCTTCAGGGAGAGAGGATATCCAGATAAGATCCTAAAAACAGCTTATCAAGACGCATGTAGAAAGGATAGAACAAGCCTTCTGGTCTCCTCCCCAAGACGATCTGAAGAAAACAAAATCAGATTCATTACTACATATAGCAATGGATCAAAAGCCCTATTCTCCATTCTGAGCAAGCATTGGTCGATCCTCCAGATGGACTCAGACATTGGGGACCTGGTGGGTGGACACCCTCAATGTACCTACCGGCGCAATAGATCATTACAGGACAGATTAGTCCACAGCCACTTCAACCCACCAAAAAGAACTACATGGTTGGAACGTGGAATAGTGGGTTCATTCAGATGCAGTGGTTGTGTCGCTTGCCCGGTTATAAAAACTGGAAAGGACTTTCTAAGTCACAATACTGGAAAAACATACTCAATCAGATCACTGATAAATTGCCGCACATCTGGGGTAATTTACAAAGCTACTTGCTCATGCCCGTTTGAATACGTAGGAAAGACGAAACGAGAACTACGGCGTAGAGTCGGAGAACATTTGCGAGATATAATCAATAAACGAGATACCCCTTTGGCAAAGCATATCAACCAGGTGCATGGGGGGGATACAAGGGGTCTCACGTTTATGGGCATTGACTCAGTTGCTCCCCCCCTTCGGGGTGGCGATTGGGACAAGAGCCTCTTGCAGCGTGAGACCTTTTGGATCTACACCCTTAAGACCCAGGTCCCTATGGGATTAAATGAAATTCTTACTTTTAGTTGTTTTTTGTGAAGGGACAGTATAGGGCTAGATAGGGTGAGCCACCGTAGAGCGGGGGCGCCATGACGTGACGGATAGGGCGCCGACCTCCGCAGTTAGGTAGATCTCAGATGACAGCTGCTATCTAGGGTCATCTTGTTTTATATTTTTTTATCCCCCCTCTTTCTTGTGTTTTTCTGGGGGCTTGACCAATGCTGCTCCGGTAACTAAAATACCTTGTATCAATCTTGAAGATACATATATACCAAAATCTCTTTTCCTAATTGTAATTTCTTGTCCTGTGGTTTTTAGGAACTTGCCAAAAAATACCATTTTATGTCCTGAATCCATTGATTGGATCAGTTATCTTTTGGACGGGGTCCGTCCTTATTAACATCACCTAATCCTAGTAAAGAAGGAGACTCTACTTAAATATTAAACCCCCTTTCTTGGCACTTGAATTCCTTATATGGGATGTACATGACAAAGGATTTATGACTATGTAGTAAAATCGTATTAAAAAACTGATGTATACTCCATATACTATATCCCCCTTAGGGAATAAGCCTAACCGCTGTTTGTTTGAGTATATCTCCAAAGATATCCCTTAGTGTTTGTGAATGAATGGTTGGGGGCGTGGTCGGAACGGAGATCACATGACCGCGGCCCTCTCCGTACGCTATTGGCCCGTAGGCCGTTTGTGGTAAGCTGGGCTTGGAGGCAGGGCCAAGTGGCGATCATGTGACCGTGACGTACGTGACCTTGGCCCAGCATGCATCTGGCCAGGAACTGGCCTGAACATGTGATGGGGCCTCATGACGCGATGGTCACATGTCGGGCCAAGTGACGCGATATTATGACACGATGGTCATGTGACCAGGGTCACATGGGGCGCGATTTTCAAAACGAGGCCATTTGAGACCGGATAAAAATGCCGGCGGCCTAATAGTTCATGTGGACATAATAAGAAGCGCGGCCCCTAGACCTGGTGTGTATGGAACCACACATCTAGGATGTTTTAGACTACATGCTCTTCTGATAAGGTAATATCGCTTATGGGGACTTTAACAGTGGTGTCTTTTTCTTTGCTTGAGTACCGTTTTTATTGGTCACTAGCTTACTATACCTTTTACATACTGCAGCCTCCAAATGCCTCCAAATGGTAAATTCCCCTGATGAATCGATAAGAGGAAACGCGTTGGGAAGAGAATAAGGAGGGCTATTGAGCATACTTTGGCTGTTTCATTGGGCTGAATTGATAATATATATCATGCCCTACTAAGGTAATATTTTCTTCTGTCGGAGCAGTTGGGTGAGATATGAGACCCTGCTCATGCTAGATGATAAAAAGCAACCTGAGGTAAAAAGATTGGGTATATTCATGCAAATACATTAACCCTTGATTATGAGGGTATTGGATATTTGACCTATCTTCTACCTGCTTGTGTCCGTTTTTCTGTGTGGTCACTGATTCACGGGTGATAATTTTTATAGACTTTGAGTCTTTTTAAGAAATAGAATTAAAAGTTAAATTAGAAAGGGTTAATCTCTGCTTGTCTGCTTGCTCTTTTATGAGGAGGCCTATCACATCTGCTCCCATCCTATTTATGCTGGTGGAAACCTTCCACCCATGCCAGCTATAGTTTTTTCTATGAGGTGTGGTGTCCCAGACTCTCTGGTGAAAGTTGTGCTTATTGCTTGGTGCGGTTGTGGAATTTACCCCTGTTGTCTTGTTGCTTCCTTCCTGCTCTTGTTTTCCTCCTGAATCTCTTATTGTCTTTCAATTTCTGTGTGTGTGCTGTGTGATAGGGTTTTGGTTTTCCCTTGTCTGTCTTTATCTGTGCTTTTATACACACTCCTGTCCCATCCCTCCATGGAGGGAGGGGAATCAGATCAGGACTGGTCAGGAGCAGGGCCAGGAAGGAGACTCAGACATCTCCACCATCAGGAGTATCCCTGGGAAGAGAGGGAATCAGATCAGGACTGGTCAGGAGCAGGACCAGGAAGGAGACTCAGACATCTCCACCATCAGATGCAGCCCTGGGAAGAGAGGGAATCAGATCAGGACTAGTCAGGAGCAGGGCCAGGAAGGATACTTAGGCATCTACACCATCAGGAGTATCCCTAAGATTAGGAAGAGCATAGGGCCCCTAACTTGAGGAAGAGCTTAGGAGCTCCGGTTCCCCGCTATCCCAAAGTCATAGTGACAGATCCACATTATCTAGAATCCTCCCTCTCGTCACACTTCCAGCCCTAGAAAAGCTTGCCCAAGAAGAAGCCGACAAGCGAAACCTAAGGTCAGGTAGAAGCTGTTGTACTGCCTGGTTAATATATTTTTCAATCACTTATTCCTGTGAGTATAACAAAACCCCAATTAGAAGTAATCTGCCCGTCAATGTGACTTTATGTCTAGTTCCACAAGTGATCAACCAGATTAGGACCATCGCTGCTGGACAATTCACTACAAATCAATTTTTTTATTTTTACACTTGCAGAAATAAGCAAATTAAAACACTTAAAATATATAAAATATGCAGCACACCAGCTTCTAACAAACATTCCGTTTCGCCTGTTGGCTTCTTCTCGGGGAAAGCTGCCTTGTGTTGAAAGGGTAACAGAGAGGGAGGAATACAGATTATATGGATTCTGGTCTCAGGATTATAAGTGTGGTAAACCTTTATAATTGGGCTAATGATTAAAAGAAAAAAGGCAAATTGGGGGTGTCCAGTAATAGTCTGTGAATGATAGGATAATAGGAGTATATATAAAGCAAGAAGAGCATGATACCGTATACTAAGTCTGCCTTGACTTTCTTGTGTGCCAGTTCATGATTCCTCCACTTCTACAGCCTATGGGCTCCTACAGATCACATGAGTAAATATCTTGGCATATGATATACATGACAAAATCACTCTCCCGTATACAGGTGGGCAACTGGGATCAGCAGCTTACAATCCAGGGGTCGGTACAGCATGATTTCCACAGAATTGGGGCAATGCAGTTCCTCAGGGGAGGGGCAATCTGCACAAGTTCTTATTAACCAATAGGAAAGAGGATTGAACCAATCAGGGCTGTCATCCGCTCTCATGACATCTTTAACACGAATTTCTACGATATGAAATATCAGAATAAGGAAAGGACATTCTGCAATGTCTTCTTGCAATAGTTTAGTATGTGATATCTATATTTATATATATATATATATATATATATATATATATATATATACAGTTAGGTCCAGAAATCTTTGGCCAGTGACACAATTTTGGCGAGTTGGGCTCTGCATGCCACCACATTGGATTTGAAATGAAACCTCTACAACAGAATTCAAGTGCAGATTGTAACGTTTAATTTGAAGGTTTGAACAAAAATATCTGATAGAAATTGTAGGAATTGTCACATTTCTTTACAAACACTCCACATTTTAGGAGGTCAAAAGTAATTGGACAAATAAACCAAACCCAAACAAAATATTTTTATTTTCAATATTTTGTTGCGAATCCTTTGGAGGCAATCACTGCCTTAAGTCTGGAACCCATGGACATCACCAAACGCTGGGTTTCCTCCTTCTTAATGCTTTGCCAGGCCTTTACAGCCGCAGCCTTCAGGTCTTGCTTGTTTGTGGCTCTTTCCGTCTTAAGTCTGGATTTGAGCAAGTGAAATGCATGCTCAATTGGGTTAAGATCTGGTGATTGACTTGGCCATTGCAGAATGTTCCACTTTTTTGCACTCATGAACTCCTGGGTAGCTTTGGCTGTATGCTTGGGGTCATTGTCCATCTGTACTATGAAGCGCCGTCCGATCAACTTTGCGGCAATTGGCTGAATCTGGGCTGAAAGTATATCCCGGTACACTTCAGAATTCATCCGGCTACTCTTGTCTGCTGTTATGTCATCAATAAACACAAGTGACCCAGTGCCATTGAAAGCCATGCATGCTCATGCCATCACGTTGCCTCCACCATGTTTTACAGAGGATGTGGTGTGCCTTGGATCATGTGCCGTTCCCTTTCTTCTCCAAACTTTTTTCTTCCCATCATTCTGGTACAGGTTGATCTTGGTCTCATCTGTCCATAGAATACTTTTCCAGAACTGAGCTGGCTTCATGAGGTGTTTTTCAACAAATGTAACTCTGGCCTGTCTATTTTTGGAATTGATGAATGGTTTGCATCTAGATGTGAACCCTTTGTATTTACTTTCATGGAGTCTTCTCTTTACTGGTGACTTAGAGACAGATACACCTACTTCACTGAGAGTGTTCTGGACTTCAGTTGATGTTGTGAACGGGTTCTTCTTCACCAAAGAAAGTATGCGGCGATCATCCACCACTGTTGTCATCCGTGGACGCCCAGGCCTTTTTGAGTTCCCAAGATCACCAGTCAATTCCTTTTTTCTCAGAATGTACCCGACTGTTGATTTTGCTACTCCAAGCATGTCTGCTATCTCTCTGATGGATTTTTTTCTTTTTTTTCAGCCTCAGGATGTTCTGCTTCACCTCAATTGAGAGTTCCTTAGACCGCATGTTGTCTGGTCACAGCAACAGCTTCCAAATGCAAAACCACACACCTGTAATCAACCCCAGACCTTTTAACTACTTCATTGATTACAGGTTAACAAGGGAGACGCCTTCAGAGTTAATTGCAGCCCTTAGAGTCCCTTGTCCAATTACTTTTAATCCCTTGAAATAGAGGAGGCTATGCATTACAGAGCTATGATTCCTAAACCCTTTCTCCGATTTGGATGTGAAAACTCTCATATTGCAGCTGGGAGTGTGCACTTTCAGCCCATATTATATATATAATTGTATTTCTGAACATGTTTTTTGTAAACAGCTAAAATAACAAAACTTGTGTCACTGTCCAAATATTTCTGGACCTAACTGTATATATATATATATATATATATATATATATATATATACACGGTATATATATATATATATATATATATAGTGTTTTTTTATTTTTAATGAAATAGTAATAAAATTAAAAGTAAATATAAAAAATATATATATATATATATATATATATAGTATTTTTTATATATATTTTTTTATTTATTTTTAATTTTTCATTACTATTGTAAAAAAAAATACTAAAAAATAAATAAAAATGTATACAAAAAGTTATGGTTTTTTTTTTTCTTTACACATAACATACTTTTCACAAAACCATCACCCAGTGTGAACGGAGCCCAAAAGGTGCAATAACAATTTGCGCAGTGTAACATGCTCAATGCACAGATGAACTATAAATGTTGAATTAAAAAAAATAATACCCGTCCCGTCCTCGCTTTCTTACAACTTGCACATAATTAAACAGAGCAGCCAATGTGTAAACGTGTGAGCGCGGCGCGGCGTGCTGCTGGAGCTGCTGGAACAGAGGAGAATGATTCTGGAAGTTGTTACGCTGTTGCTTTGTGAAGCTATCTTTAGGCTAGAGGTGCGGTATTAATATTTCATAATCCACAGGTGCTTGCTAAAAAACAAGATGATTGAGAGGCAAATCACATATGGCTGTTAATGAAATATTCCAGGATTGCACTCGCTACAAAAGTCATTGGGGAATTTCAGATTTTTTTTTTGTTGGCCAGAAATATAATGTGCCAAGAATTATATAGCTTCAGGAACACAACATGATTATTATGTATCGGCTCAGCGAACAATTCCTAATATACAAAATACAAGGTATATATGGTTGTGGAACACAAAACCTGCAGACTGGGATGCCACATGATCCCCGAGATGCCACATGATCCCCGAGATGTCACATGATCCCCGAGATGTCACATGATTGCGAGGATGCCACTTGATCCCCAGGATGCCACATGATCCCCAAGATGCTACATGATCTCTGGGATGCCACAAGATCCCCAGGATGCCACATGATCCCTGCGATGTCACATTATCCCCAGGATGCCACATGATCCCTGGGATGCCACATAATTCCCGGGATGCCAGATGATCCCTGAGATACCACATGATCTCTGGGATGCCACAAGATTCCCAGGATGCCACATGATCCCCGGGATGCCCTATGATCCCTGGGAAGACCCAAGATCCCTGGGATGCCCCATGCTCCCCGGGATGTCACATAATTCTCAGGATGCCACATAATCTTCAAGATGCCACATGATCATAGGCATGCCACATAATTCACCCAGGATGCCACATGATCCCCAGTATGACACATGATTACCGAGATGACACATAATCCCCGGGATTCCATGTGACCCCTGGGAAGCCACGTGATCCCCAGGATGCCATATGATTCCCGAGATGCCATGTATCTTGTGTTGGTGACTACTCACATGTAGTTTCCATGTCAAAGAGGAGAAGTGTGGCTCTCACAAATATGGATGGTAAGTACTGACAATACTTTTTGGGCACTCCAGGGTTTGAGTTGGGCGTCTATGTATGCAGCTTATGCCTAATAATTTACGGAATTCTGAATCATTTAGAGCAGAAATATTCAATAAATGACTCATCTGGTAATACCCCTTTAAGAATATTGTGGCCCAAGTTCAAAATGACAATGTGGCCACTGATGTCAACTGCGTAATGCAAGCACTTTTCCATTTGAGTTTGCTCCTTTCATATAATATTTGTGCAAATTTACCGAAACATCGGCTCTTTGGGGGTGGTCCTTATTAAGGCAGGGGCAGGGCTAGAAAGGTCTTATGATCTGGCACTCAATTGCCATTTTGCACCCCTCAGTCTATATGTCGGGAGGGTTGCCCACAGGGGTGTAACTTGAAGCTCATGGGGCCTAATGCAAAAGCACCACAGGGGACCCCAATTACTGCAAGTCTTAAATAGCATTCATTTTTTCTCTATAGCCAACGGGACTTTTGGGGCCCCTATGCTCCAGGGCCCAGGTGCGATTGCAATCCCTGCACCTATTGCAGATACGCCTCTGTTGCCCCATTTCCTCTATTCTGTGTTGCATATCGATAAGGCTGACTGTGAAGGTGCAACAGACAAAACCTGATAAAGCCAGAAAGGCTTTCAGCCATGAAATATTGCTAAGGATAAGTTCAGACAATGGTATTTTTGGAAAAAAATGAATGGCACACATACCAATGTTATTCAATGGGGCAGTGTAGGTGAGTGATTTTTCTCACTGGCTGAAAAAGTGGACCCAATAGACCACACTGGGACCCGGGCTTAGCATTTAGGTGGGAAGGGCTTGACTATGGGCCCACCGCGAAGCGGACTCCAGGTGCTGCTCCCAGGGTAGGGACTAGGACTGTGGCAGCTGACCCCCAGGACAGGTGCAGCTGACCCCCAGGACAGGTGCGGACACAGGAGTAGACAGGGACCTCCGGCATGGCAGAGGCAAATGGCATAGCCAGGACAGACAGGCTGGAACCACGGGGATAGCTGAGGCTGGGGGCACAACTGGGGCGGACAGGCACAGTCTCTAGTGTGGCAAGGGCCCCTGTGGTAGCTGAGGCTGGAGACACAGCCGGGGTGGACAGGCACAGTCTCTGGTGTGGCAAGGTCCCCTGTGGTAGCTGAGGCTGGAGACATAGCCGGGGTGGACAGGCACAGTCTCTGGTGTGGCAAGGTCCCCTGTGGTAGTTGAGGCTGGAGACACAGCCGGGGTGGACAGGCACAGTCTCTGGTGTGGCCAGGGCTAATGGGATGGTTGAGGTTGGAGACATGGCCGGGGCGGACAGGCACAGTCTCTGGTGTGGCCAGGGCCAATAGAATGGCTGAGGTTGGAGACACAGCTGGTGCGGACAGGCACAGTCTCTGGTGTGGCTAAGGCCCCTGGTGTAGCTGAGGCTGGAGACACTGCCGGCGTGGACAGGCACCGTCTCTGGTATGGCCAGGGCAATTGGGGTAGCTGAGATTGGAGACACTGCCACGGCCAATGGGGTGGTTGAAATTGGAGACACAGTCGGGGCGGACAGGCACAGTCTCTGGTGTGGCAAGGGCCCCAGGGGTAGTTGAGGCTGGAGACATGGCTGGGGCGGACAGGCACAGTCTCTGGTGTGGCAAGGGCCCCAGGGGTAGTTGAGGCTGGAGACATGGCTGGGGCGGACAGGCACAGTCTCTGGTGTGGCTAGGGCCCCAGGGGTAGTTGAGGCTGGAGACATGGCTGGGGCGGACAGGCACAGTCTTTGGTGTGGCTAGGGCCCCTGGTGTAGCTGAGGCTGGAGACACAGCCGGCGTGTCTCTGGTATGGCCAGGGCAATTGGGGTAGCTGAGATTGGAGACACTGCCACGGCCAATGGGGTGGTTGAAATTGGAGACACAGTCGGGGCGGACAGGCACAGTCTCTGGTGTGGCAAGGGCCCCATGGGTAGTTGAGGCTGGAGACACAGCTGGGGCGGACAGGCACAGTCTCCGGTGTGGTGATGTTCCACCAGGGTAGCAGAGGCTGGAGACACAGCCTGGGTGGACATGCACAGTCTCTGGTGCAGTGAGGGCCACCAGGGTAGCTGAGGCTGGAGGCATGGTTGGGACGACAGGTTGGGAAATAGTACATTGTCACAAATCACAGTGGACAAGGGGACCTGACAACAATCTGGCTAGGACACAGGAACACTAGCTAACTAACTACATTGATCAGGCACCTCCCCTAGTGGGAGAGTGCCTTATGTACCCAGTGCCTCTCAGTGATAAGCTGAGAGGCACTTCCTGGGAGTGATGCGCTGGTCCTTTAAGAAAAGAGCAGTGGCGCGCGCAGTGTGTCGGATAAGACTCATCAATTCAAGTCTAAGAAAATTGGATTCTATGCAAAGTCTTCCACTTTTACCGGATACATTGCAATTCTTTATCATAGGAAACTGCATATAGACTCATGCATTTTTAATAATGTATAAAAAATGGGCAAAAAAAAAAAATTTTTTGGATGATTGTTTAGACGCTCGTGTGAACTTGGATGAGGGAAGGTCTAGTATGGAAGCCTTTCCGCATCCTCATAATACGCCCATCGTGAAGGAGCGCCCGTGGCACTAACTGAAATGCCCCGGCTGATGGCGGAAGCTTTACACTCCATAGAGGTTACCGCGAATACCCTCAGTAAGCGGAATGACTGTCGAGCTCAGACGCACCGGCGTAATAGACTTGTTTTGATATTCTCCCTTTAAAAGCTGACTTCTCCGGCTCTTGCCAATTGAAGCAATTCAGTTCTACACCGCAGACCCCGATCTGTTTCGCTTGAGTTAGAAATCGCATTAATTCAAAGATTATTCCTCCGCACAGCGCGCGGCACATTCACAGGTACGTTACACAACTGACAATTTGTCAGGCCTCTCTCCAAGACTTTTACATGGGGAATAGGATCCAATTTGGATCGGTTACAAGTGAATAAACATAATAAACTTCAAAACTCTCCTCCTGTAACATAGAAACGGCAAACAACAAAAAAAGCAGAGGTCGATGGAGGGAAAAAAAGTAAGGGAAAAAAATCTCATCAGCGGCTGAGAAGGTCCAAGAGTGGAAGACCAGAGGTCTCATCAAGATGGACACAGGTTATAAGCAATGATGAAGACATTAAAAACTCAATTCGCTCACATCTACTTCATCCGTCAAATTCTGCATCAAAAAGTATACATACACTATATAAAAAAAGTCTTGGATACAAACAGAGATCAAATCCAGCCTATATTACTGGGAGAGACACACAGAGCTCACATCCAGCCTATATTACTGGGAGAGGCACACAGAGATCACATCCAGCCTATATTACTGGGAGAGACACACAGACCTCACATCCAGCCTATATTACTGGGAGAGACACTCAGATCTCACATCCAGCCTATATTACTGGGAGAGACACTCAGATCTCACATCCAGCCTATATTACTGGAGAGACACACAGAGCTCACATCCAGCCTATATTACTGGGAGAGACAAACAGAGCTCACATCCAGCCTATATTACTGGGAGAGACACACAGACCTCACATCCAGCCTATATTACTGGAGAGACACACAGACCTCACATCCAGCGTATATTACTGGGAGAGACACACAGAGCTCACATCCAGCCTATATTACTGGGAGAGACACACAGAGCTCACATCCAGCCTATATTACTGGAAGAGACACACAAACCTCACATCCAGCCTATATTACTGGAGAGACACACAAACCTCACATCCAGCCTATATTACTGGAGAGACACACAGACCTCACATCCAGCCTATATTACTGGGAGAGACACACAAAGCTCACATCCAGCCTATATTACTGGAGAGACACACAGACCTCACATCCAGCCTATATTACTGGGAGAGACACACAAAGCTCACATCCAGCCTATATTACTGGGAGAGACACACAGACCTCACATCCAGCCTATATTACTGGAGAGACACACAGATCTCACATCCAGCCTGCATTACTGGGAGAGACACACAAAGCTCACATCCAGCCTATATTACTGGGAGAGACACACAGAGCTCACATCCAGCCTACATTACTGGGAGAGACACACAGACCTCACATCCAGCCTATATTACTGGAGAGACACACAGACCTCACATCCAGCCTATATTACTGGGAGAGACACACAAAGCTTACATCCAGACTATATTACTGGGAGAGACACACAGAGCTCACATCCAGCCTATATTACTGGGAGAGACACACAGAGCTCACATCCAGCCTATATTACTGGAGAGACACACAGAGCTCACATCCAGCCTTTATTACTGGAGAGACACACAGACCTCACATCCAGCCTATATTACTGGAAGAGACACACAAACCTCACATCCAGCCTATATTACTGGAGAGACACACAGACCTCACATCCAGCCTATATTACTGGGAGAGACACACAAAGCTCACATCCAGCCTATATTACTGGAGAGACACACAGACCTCACATCCAGCCTATATTACTGGGAGAGACACACAAAGCTCACATCCAGCCTATATTACTGGGAGAGACACACAGACCTCACATCCAGCCTATATTACTGGAGAGACACACAGATCTCACATCCAGCCTATATTACTGGGAGAGACACAGAAAGCTCACATCCAGCCTATATTACTGGGAGAGACACACAGAGCTCACATCCAGCCTACATTACTGGGAGAGACACACAGACCTCACATCCAGCCTATATTACTGGAAGAGACACACAAAGCTCACATCCAGCCTATATTACTGGAGAGACACACAGACCTCACATCCAGCCTATATTACTGGGAGAGACACACAAAGCTCACATCCAGCCTATATTACTGGGAGAGACACACAGACCTCACATCCAGCCTATATTACTGGAGAGACACACAGATCTCACATCCAGCCTGCATTACTGGGAGAGACACACAAAGCTCACATCCAGCCTATATTACTGGGAGAGACACACAGAGCTCACATCCAGCCTACATTACTGGGAGAGACACACAGACCTCACATCCAGCCTATATTACTGGAGAGACACACAGACCTCACATCCAGCCTATATTACTGGGAGAGACACACAGAGCTCACATCCAGCCTATATTACTGGGAGAGACACACAGAGCTCACATCCAGCCTATATTACTGGAGAGACACACAGAGCTCACATCCAGCCTATATTACTGGAGAGACACACAGACCTCACATCCAGCCTATATTACTGGAAGAGACACACAAACCTCACATCCAGCCTATATTACTGGAGAGACACACAGACCTCACATCCAGCCTATATTACTGGGAGAGACACACAGACCTCACATCCAGCCTATATTACTGGAGAGACACACAGACCTCACATCCAGACTATATTACTGGGAGAGACACACAGAGCTCACATCCAGCCTATATTACTGGGAGAGACACACAGAGCTCACATCCAGCCTATATTACTGGAGAGACACACAGAGCTCACATCCAGCCTATATTACTGGGAGAGACACACAGACCTCACATCCAGCCTATATTACTGGGAGAGACACACAGATCTCACATCCAGCCTATATTACTGGGAGAGACACACAGACCTCACATCCAGCCTATATTACTGGGAGAGACACACAAAGCTCACATCCAGCCTATATTACTGGGAGAGACACACAGAGCTCACATCCAGCCTACATTACTGGGAGAGACACACAGACCTCACATCCAGCCTATATTACTGGAAGAGACACACAAAGCTCACATCCAGCCTATATTACTGGAGAGACACACAGACCTCACATCCAGCCTATATTACTGGGAGAGACACACAAAGCTCACATCCAGCCTATATTACTGGGAGAGACACACAGACCTCACATCCAGCCTATATTACTGGAGAGACACACAGATCTCACATCCAGCCTGCATTACTGGGAGAGACACACAAAGCTCACATCCAGCCTATATTACTGGGAGAGACACACAGAGCTCACATCCAGCCTACATTACTGGGAGAGACACACAGACCTCACATCCAGCCTATATTACTGGAGAGACACACAGACCTCACATCCAGCCTATATTACTGGGAGAGACACACAGAGCTCACATCCAGCCTATATTACTGGGAGAGACACACAGAGCTCACATCCAGCCTATATTACTGGAGAGACACACAGAGCTCACATCCAGCCTATATTACTGGAGAGACACACAGACCTCACATCCAGCCTATATTACTGGAAGAGACACACAAACCTCACATCCAGCCTATATTACTGGAGAGACACACAGACCTCACATCCAGCCTATATTACTGGGAGAGACACACAGACCTCACATCCAGCCTATATTACTGGAGAGACACACAGACCTCACATCCAGACTATATTACTGGGAGAGACACACAGAGCTCACATCCAGCCTATATTACTGGGAGAGACACACAGAGCTCACATCCAGCCTATATTACTGGAGAGACACACAGAGCTCACATCCAGCCTATATTACTGGAGAGACACACAGACCTCACATCCAGCCTATATTACTGGAAGAGACACACAAACCTCACATCCAGCCTATATTACTGGAGAGACACACAGACCTCACATCCAGCCTATATTACTGGGAGAGACACACAAAGCTCACATCCAGCCTATATTACTGGAGAGACACACAGACCTCACATCCAGCCTATATTACTGGGAGAGACACACAAAGCTCACATCCAGCCTATATTACTGGGAGAGACACACAGACCTCACATCCAGCCTATATTACTGGAGAGACACACAGATCTCACATCCAGCCTATATTACTCGGAGAGACACACAGAGCTCACATCCAGCCTATATTACTGGGAGAGACACACAGACCTCACATCCAGCCTATATTACTGGGAGATATACACAGAGCTCACATCCAGCCTATATTACTGGGAGAGACACACAGAGCTCACATCCAGCCTATATTACTGGGAGAGACACACAGACCTCACATCCAGCCTATATTACTGGGAGATACACACAGAGCTCACATCCAGCCTATATTACTGGGAGAGACACACAGACCTCACATCCAGCCTATATTACTGGGAGATACACACAGAGCTCACATCCAGCCTATATTACTGGGAGAGACACACAGACCTCACATCCAGCCTATATTACTGGAGAGACACACAGATCTCACATCCAGCCTATATTACTGGGAGAGACACACAGACCTCACATCCAGCCTATATTACTGGGAGAGACACACAGAGCTCACATCCAGTCTACAGTTAGGTCCAGAAATCTTTGGACAGTGACACAATTTTGGCGAGTTGGGCTCTGCATGCCACCACATTGGATTTGAAATGAAACCTCTACAACAGAATTCAAGTGCAGATTGTAACGTTTAATTTGAAGGTTTGAACAAAAATATCTGATAGAAATTGTAGGAATTGTCACATTTCTTTACAAACACTCCACATTTTAGGAGGTCAAAAGTAATTGGACAAATAAACCAAACCCAAACAAAATATTTTTATTTTCAATATTTTGTTACGAATCCTTTGGAGGCAATCACTGCCTTAAGTCTGGAACCCATGGACATCACCAAACGCTGGGTTTCCTCCTTCTTAATGCTTTGCCAGGCCTTTACAGCCGCAGCCTTCAGGTCTTGCTTGTTTGTGGGTCTTTCCGTCTTAAGTCTGGATTTGAGCAAGTGAAATGCATGCTCAATTGGGTTAAGATCTGGTGATTGACTTGGCCATTGCAGAATGTTCCACTTTTTTGCACTCATGAACTCCTGGGTAGCTTTGGCTGTATGCTTGGGGTCATTGTCCATCTGTACTATGAAGCGCCGTCCGATCAACTTTGCGGCATTTGGCTGAATCTGGGCTGAAAGTATATCCCGGTACACTTCAGAATTCATCCGGCTACTCTTGTCTGCTGTTATGTCATCAATAAACACAAGTGACCCAGTGCCATTGAAAGCCATGCATGCCCATGCCATCACGTTGCCTCCACCATGTTTTACAGAGGATGTGGTGTGCCTTGGATCATGTGCCGTTCCCTTTCTTCTCCACACTTTTTTCTTCCCATCATTCTGGTACAGGTTGATCTTGGTCTCATCTGTCCATAGAATACTTTTCCAGAACTGAGCTGGCTTCATGAGGTGTTTTTCAGCAAATGTAACTCTGGCCTGTCTATTTTTGGAATTGATGAATGGTTTGCATCTAGATGTGAACCCTTTGTATTTACTTTCATGGAGTCTTCTCTTTACTGTTGACTTAGAGACAGATACACCTACTTCACTGAGAGTGTTCTGGACTTCAGTTGATGTTGTGAACGGGTTCTTCTTCACCAAAGAAAGTATGCGGCGATCATCCACCACTGTTGTCATCCGTGGACGCCCAGGCCTTTTTGAGTTCCCAAGCTCACCAGTCAATTCCTTTTTTCTCAGAATGTACCCGACTGTTGATTTTGCTACTCCAAGCATGTCTGCTATCTCTCTGATGGATTTTTTCTTTTTTTCAGCCTCAGGATGTTCTGCTTCACCTCAATTGAGAGTTCCTTAGACCGCATGTTGTCTGGTCACAGCAACAGCTTCCAAATGCAAAACCACACACCTGTAATCAACCCCAGACCTTTTAACTACTTCATTGATTACAGGTTAATGAGGGAGACGCCTTCAGAGTTAATTGCAGCCCATAGAGTCCCTTGTCCAATTACTTTTGGTCCCTTGAAAAAGAGGAGGCTATGCATTACAGAGCTATGATTCCTAAACCCTTTCTCCGATTTGGATGTGAAAACTCTCATATTGCAGCTGGGAGTGTGCACTTTCAGCCCATATTATATATAGAATTGTATTTCTGAACATGTTTTTGTAAACAGCTAAAATAACAAAACTTGTGTCACTGTCCAAATATTTCTGGACCTAACTGTATATTACTGGGAGAGACACACAGAGCTCACATCCAGCCTATATTACTGGGAGAGACACACAGAGATCACATCCAGCCTATATTACTGGGAGAGACACACAGACCTCACATCCAGCCTATATTACTGGAGAGACAAACAGAGCTCACATCCAGCCTATATTACTGGGAGAGACACACAGACCTCACATCCAGCCTATATTACTGGGAGAGACACACAGACCTCACATCCAGCCTATATTACTGGGAGAGACACACAGACCTCACATCCAGCCTATATTACTGGGAGAGACACACAGACCTCACATCCAGCCTATATTACTGGGAGAGACACACAGACCTCACATCCAGCCTATATTACTGGGAGAGACACACAGACCTCACATCCAGCCTATATTACAGGAGAGAGACACAGACCTCACATCCAGCCTATTTTACTGGGAGAGACACACAGAGATCACATCCAGCCTATATTACTGGGAGAGACACACAGACCTCACATCCAGCCTATATTACTGGGAGAGACAAACAGAGCTCACATGGTGTTCATAGCTTTTAAGATATAATTTGGGATCTAAGAACACCATGAATCCCTATTGAGATGTCATTGCGGGAAAATTGGAGTAGAATTTCACAGGCAAGTATATATTACACTATTTATTTTTATTTTAGTGGATCTACCTATTATCCAGTCTGGTTCAATATTAGTGAAAGATTTCACAAACACGTATATTAATCGCACTATTTCACGCATGGAAGAGCAGATGTCTGTCGACAACATGTTGGGAAATCATTTTGACAGGCAATTGCTTCCGACAGATGTTAACAATACACTACATTTTTCTATTGTGGGCAGCAAAAAAAATATATAGATCAATCAGTAAAAAATGTTCAAATTCCATAGTTCTTTCGCGTGTTACCTGTTTTGGCACTGACCCGGCCTTGTTCCCTTCCCAGTTTGCATTTATGTCCCTGAACCATCACTGCTATTAACCATTGCCTTGCTGTAAGATAAAAGACCACATTTACGTCTTTGTTTTTTTGCTGCTATCAACCATTGCCATGCTGGAAGATACTAGACTACATTCCTCTGATTAATTGCTTCCTTTCCAGAAGAAAACAGTTTTCTATACAATTACGGTTCCCATGTGTATCCACATATTGTCACACTTCTGTCAAGGTTGACAGACAACCCTGTGGTGTCTGGCTGCAGAAGGTTGCTGCTTTTGGCTGCACACATTTCTCCTTGAGATTTCATTCTTTCTTCTCTGGTGTGTATTGAGTACTATGAACCTTCTTTGTCAGGGTTAACTCTTTCCCTTTTAGGACCCTATGTACACCTTGGCAATTCCACTGCTAATCGTTATCCCCATTCCCTGTGTCCATATATACCTGCATTTCCACTTGGTTTGTTGCTGGTGATAGAGTTTACTCCTATGCTGTCCAGATTCCCAGCAATTGGCTTGGAATTGTGACGCCCTGGACCCCAGGGGTCACAGGTCACTACACTCACCACATACACCCCCCCCACACTAGAAAGGTACCACCAGTCAACCACAAAGACCTGATTGCCTCCCTCAGAGTTAGACAGGCACACCAGGTGGGCGAAGTCAGGTGGAAAGACACGCCCCCCCGAGGAGTCTGCTGGCCTGAGGCAGGAACAAGACAGTTCAGTTCAGTTCAGTACAGTGGAGTGGAGAGTAGTGGAGTACGGTTCTGCGCGGGGCCTGGGTTGAAGCCTAGGGCCCCCCCTAAAACAGGCAGGCAGACGGCAGTGGCCGCCTGCAGGAGACCGGGAATACGACCGGTGGAACCGTGAGGGACCAGGACAGGGTAGCGGCCCGCCGGAACCGAACCGGGGAGCCAACAGGATACCGGAGCACCAGGCAGGGTACTCAGACCCCGACTAGGCTATAATCCACCACCATAGTCAAATCAACTGATTGCGGTCTGGACCTCAGGGGTTCATTCCCACCAAAGTCCCGATTGAAGGCAACAGCCCAACCCGTCTGGATAGTAGCCACCGCCAGAGGCCAGAGATCCAAGGGCCAGCGCCTGCGGGCAAAAGGGGCTCCTACGACACATACACGTCAGGGAGCGGACTACCAGTGCCCAGGCATAGTGGTCACACTACAAACACAGGTGCAGGAGAAAGGCAGACATTGCCAACCCGACTAGGAAGCTGCAGCCGGCTGCGGGCCCCGTCCATCCCTCCGTTTAGTTTACCAGTGACTCTGTGTGGTTTAATCGTGAGTACACCAATGCCATCCGGCACCACACCGTGCCGCACCGCAGCCCTGCGCCCTGCACCCCGGCCCACAGCCCAACCGGGCCCCGGGACCAACATCCCCTACTCACGGAGGGGTCAACACCTAGCTGCGCCACTACACCGCTCCCGGGAGTCCCCATACCTTCACCGCAGCGGTGGTGTCCACCATCACCACAACCCGTGGGTGGCGTCACGAACAATCATCCCAAAACCAAACACCCGCATTCTCCCACGCATAGCGCCAACCTCCCACCCCCTTGCAGAGCGACGTGACTCCCAGGTCCGTGAGAGGCTCGAGCCACCGCCCGCAGTACGAGCACGGATCCGAGCGGCTCGGCGGTCACAGCCGAGGCCGCGGGGCGGTACAGAATCACCTGTGGAGGCACATTTTATTACATCTCCCAAAGTCATTGTGAAGATAAGTTGTCTTTGCTTTCCCCTGTTTGATTTACCTTTGTGTTATTTTGTACTTAGTGGGGTTGACTAGTGCTCAACCCATCCGGTCACTACCTAGTGTCCCTTTCAGGGTCAGCCAAGGTCTAGGTATCCTGCTCGGCGCATAGGTGTGGAACCTATCTAGGAACGTGAGGGGAGCCAGGAGCCAGCAGAAAGTTTTATCAGGGGTCACCGTCTTTCTCTTCCCTAAAGACAGGTTTACCCTTTTTTCTCTTGTCCTTTTTCAGGATCAGCCAGGGTCAGGTATCCTGCTCGCCGCAGAGGTGGGGAACCTATCTAGGGACGTAAGTGGAGCCAGGGTCCAGCAGATGATTTTATCAGGGGTCACCATCTTCCCCATCCCTACAAACAGGGTTCCCCTTTTTCCTCCTCTCCTTTTTCAGGGTCAGCCAGGGTCTAGGTATCCTGCTCGGCGCATAGGTGTGGAACCTATCTAGGAACGTCAGAGGAATCAGGGGCCAGCAGAAGGTTTTATTGGGGTCACCATCTTTCCCTTTGCTAGAGACAGGGTTCCCCTTTTTCCTCCTCTCCTTTTTTCAGAGTCAGCCAGGCAGGGTCTAGGTATCCTGCTCAGTGCAAAGATGAAGAACCTATCTAGGAACGTCAGGGGAGCCAGGGGCCAGCAGAAGGTTTTATTGGGGTCACCATCTTCCTCATCCCTAGAGACAGTTTCCCTTTTTCCTCCTCTCCTTTTTCAGGGTTAGCCAGGGTCTAGGTATCCTTCTCGGCACATAGGTGTGGAACCTATCTAGGGACATCAGAGGAAGCAGGGGCCAGCCGAAGGTTTTATCATGGGTCACCATCTTCCCCTTCCCTAGAAACAAGGTTCCCCTTTTTCCTTCTCTCCTTTTTAAGGGTCAACTAGGGTCTAGTTATCCTCCTCGGCACATAGGTGTGGAACCTATTTAGGAACGTCAGGGGAGCTAGAGAAAGGTTTTATCAGGAGTCACCATCTTCCTCTTCCCTAGACACAGGATTCCTCTTTCCTCCCCTCCCTTTTCGTCATTTGCCCGTTATTCCCCCATACCTGCCTCTGCTTTATCTGTGTTACCTGCTTTGCTTGTTGGTCTGCGGTTGTGCTGGTCCTTGCTGATCCAAGCTTTGTCCTTCAAGACTTACTCAACGGCACTGTTGCTTCCGGTCCGTGCTGCTCACCCAGACCTACGGCTTAGAGAACCCACCGCACCACGTGAGCCCGTTTCCAGATACACCCCCCATTCAGCTCACGAATAAAAAATGCACCGAGATCACAAAGGGCAAAAAAGGTAAAAAAACAAAATAAATCCCAAATATAAATACGATGCACCATTTTTACTCGGTTTTCTTGATCCCCCTTTATTTTTGTTTATTTCGGCCTGTCTTCTAGAAGACTCAGAAAATCCACCTAAAGACTATATTTCTCTCCATGATGTAATTGCACCTTGAAAACCATCTCTTCTTGACCCTCAGCAAGTTCTTGAAAATCTGAAGAGGGTGAAGAAAAGCTTTGCAAAGAGCTCATATGTGATCTCAGCCGTACGGGAAGGAATATTATATTCCTTCCTCCAGATGTAATTTCTAAAAGTGACATCTAAAGATCACTTCAAGGGATGATAAGAGTTCTGAAAGTTTGGGATATTTCTAATTAATTACCTCTCTCTCTGTCGGTTTCCGGGAACCTAAGAGTCCTGCGAAACGATTCAGTTTCCAGATTTCAATTTTTTTTTTTCCATTTCCTTCTATGCGGCAAAAACTTTCCTAAATAGATCTGTATGGATGTCTGGAGCGACCTCTGTCTTTTATCATCTTCCTCTGTTGTTAGTGGATTCCTTTGAATTACTGTCAGCTCCGAGACTGGTTATGTGTCCATCAACGCGGAGTTTAGAAAGGTTAGCGTCTTGCTATGCCGAGCCTCTCTGTTGTGGAAGAAGGAAGATGGGTATGATTGCTTGGCCCATTTCTTTTTTTCGGAGATTGATGTTGTACTTCAGAAGTCGAGTTTTTTCCTTATAGCATTGAACCTTCGGTGTTGACTTTTGGCCAAGTAGACGGTGGTAACAAACTTCAAACGTGGCTTAGTAGTACTATTCGAAGTTATTTAAAATGTGAACGCGTGACGAAGAACGGACAATACCTCCGGAGATCCTCAACATCTTTGATTGTCCTAGTAGAAACAAAGTCACCGCCCAAATATTTTTTGGAGATCCAAAAAGACTTTGAATCATAGAACCATAGAATGGTAGAGTTGGAAGCAACCTCAAGGCCCATCAGGTCCAACCCCCTGTGAGTGCAGGCTTTCCTAAATCATCCCAGCTATATGTTTATCCAGTTTGCTCTTGAAGATTTCCATTGATGGAGAGCTCACCACCTCCCGTGGTAACCTGTTCCACTCTCCGATTGTCCTCACTGTCTCCCGTGGTCGCCTGTTCCATTCCCTGACTGCCCTCACTGTCAGAAAGTTTTTCCTAATGTCTAATCTGAATTTCCTTCCTTTAAGTTTCATCCCATTGAACGGGTGATGAAGAATGGACAATACCTCCTGAGATACTCAAGATCTTTGATTGTCCTAGTAGAAACAAAGTCACCACCCAAATATTTTTTGGAGATCCAAAAAGACTTTGAATCATAGAACCATAGAATGGTAGAGTTGGAAGGGACCTCAAGGGCCATCAGGTCCAACCCCCTGCGAGTGCAGGCTTTCCTAAATCATCCCAGCTATATGTTTATCCAGTTTGCTCTTGAAGATTTCCATTGATGGAGAGCTCACCACCTCCCGTGGTCACCTGTTCCACTCTCCGACTGCACTCACCGCCTCCCGTAGTCACCTGTTCCACTCCCTGACTGCCCTCACCACCTCCCGTGGTCGCCTGTTCCATTCCCTGACTGCCCTCACTAACTCCCGTGGTCGCCTGTTCCACTCTCTGACTGTCCTCACTGTCAGAAAGTTTTTCCTAATGTCTAATCTGAATTTCCTTCCTTTAAGTTTCATCCCATTGAACGGGTGACGAAGAATGGACAATACCTCCTGAGATCCTCAAGATCTTTGATTGTCCTAGTAGAAACAAAGTCACCACCCAAATATTTTTTGGGGATCCAAAAAGACTTTGAATCATAGAATGATAGAGTTGGATTGGACCTCAAGGGCCAATATGTTTATCCAGTTTGCTCTTGTAAATTTCCATTGATGGAGAGCTCACCACCTCCCGTGATAGCCTGTTCCACTCCCTGACTGCCCTCACCACCTCCCGTGATAGCCTGTTCCACTCCCTGACTGCCCTCACTGTCAGAAAGTTTTTCCTAATGTCTAATCTGAATCTCCTTCCTTTAAGCTTCATCCCATTGCTTCTCGTACTTCCTTGTGAGAATAGGGTGGTTCCCTCCGCACTGTGACTACCTTTCAGATATTTGTAGACCGCTATTAGGCCCTGTGCGCACTAGTGCGTTTTACCCGCGGATTTACCCACGGATTTGCCACGGAAATTTCTTGAGAAATGTCTGCAATCTTTGTGCAGACATTTCCCAGCAAATCCTATGTGAAAAAAAAATAGCTGTGCGCACTGTGCGGATTTTTCTCAAGAAATTTCCTTGAGAAGAATTTCTTGAGAAAATTTTTCTTGAGAAAATGAGCATGTCCATTATTTTCCGCAGGTACCTGCGGTATACCCCCGGAATTTCACTCCATTTACTGTAATGTAATTGCGAAATTCCGGGGGTATACCGCAGGTAGCAAATGATGTGCGGTATATCCCCAGTATAGCCGCGATTTACCTGCGGTAATGCTCATCGCTGCCTGCAGTTTTGCAGGAAGTGATGTCATTATGCCAGGAAGAGGAAGCGGAGCAGAGTAAACACAGACGTCGCACTCCCTGGACGCCGCACAGAAGCACTTCCGTGCGACCTTCAGGTGCCCGTGCAGTCTGTGTCCTGCTCCAGCCTCGCGGCTGCCTGCACTGCAGCGTGTCAGTGTGTGCCCGCAATGTCAGCAGCCTGTCACGCTGCAGCGCAGGCAGACACTGACATCCTGCAGTGCTGGGAGCCGCGGGGATGACGGGCGCTGCTGTCAGGAGGTGAGATGAGATCATTACCTGCTGTGACGATCTCCTGCCTCCTGACGTCAGCGCTGTCACTACTGTCTATGCCCGTCTCGCGAGCGGCCCGAGACTGTCACTAGCGGTGACGTCACGGGCTCTCGCGATACTTCTGACAACGCGGCGGGCATAGAAGGTAGTGACAGCGCTGGAGATGATCACAGCAGGTAATGATCTCATCTATGCTCCTGATGGCAGCGCTCGTCATCCCATGCAGTGACCTGGGCTATTGATGTTAGCTCAGGTCACTGCATTGCTCTCCCAGCCAATGGGGAACATTCTGTTCTTCATTGACTGGGACAGTGATTATGGTGTGGATCGCCGTGCCCCCCCCCCCTTATTGGATTACGCCGGACGTGGAATTGATTGTTCTTTTCAATAAATTGGTTAAAGAGGGAATGTTTTGGGGAGTGTTTTTTCAAATAAAACTTTTTTGTTGTCTATTTTTTATTTCTTACTGACTGGGTTGGTGATGTCGGGTATCTGATAGACGCCTGACCTCACCAACCCCAGGGCTTGATGCCAGGTGACAGTACACATCTGGCATCAACCCCATATATTACCTTGTTTGCCAACGCACCAGGGCAACGGGAGGAGTTGGGGCGAAGCGCCAGGATTGGCACGTTTCATGGATGCGCCACTTCTGGGGCGGCTGCGGCCTGCTATTTTTAGGCTGGGGAGTGTCCAATAACAGTGGACCTCCCTAGTCTGAGAATACCAGACCACAGCTGTCCGCTTTACCTCGGCTGGTGATGCAATTTGGGGGGGACCCCACGTTTTTTGTTTTAAATTATTTAATGTAAAATAACAGCGTGAGGTGCCCTCTGTTTTGGATTACCAGCCAAGGTGAAGCTGTCAGCTGTGGTTTGCAGGCTGCAGCCGTCTGCTTTACCCTGGCTGGCTACAAAAGATGGGGGGACCTCACGTCGTTTTTTTTTTTTTAATTATTTATTTATTTATTTTATGGCTAAATACAAGGCTAAGCACCCTTTAGTGCCACATGAAAGTCACTAAAGGGTGCCAGCTTAGAAAATGCAGGGGGGTGGGACATTATAGAAGTCTTTCTCATCTATCTATCTATTCATCTATCCATCTTTCCCTCTATCCATTATCTGTCTATCGATTATCTATATTATTTATTGCAAAACCGCAGGGACCAACCTGCGGTAAATCCGCGGCAAATCCGCGGCAAATCCGCATGCGTTTTTCCCGCGGATTTTTCCGCAGGTGCGGAAATCTTCAACTCCCAGAAGTTTCTCAAGAAATTTTCTTGAGAAAAATCACTTTTCTAGTGCGCACATAGCCTTAAGTCTCCTCTCAGCCTTCTCTTTTTCAAACTAAACACCCCTAGTTCTTTTAGCCGATCTTCATATGACATCGGAGTTCGGAGGCATTGTAACGTACGGTTGACTGAGCAGAAGACCTTTCGTAGCTCTCACACGAAAGGGTCAGCTATTGGAGATAGGAGAAGAATTTGTGAAGTCTAGAGATGACTGGATTGATCCACAGATGATAGAGATAGAGTCAAATTTTCAGAAATTTGTGGTTCTATGCGAATTCTAACAATTTTGAGATTTAGTATGCGATCTACAAAGAAACCCCCCCCCAAAAACTGCCTACCTACCTGCGGTTTCCAGTATCGCTACCTACCTGCTTGTGGTTTCCAGAATCACTATTTACCTGCCTGCGGTTACCAGAATCGCTACTTACTCACCTGCGGTTTTCAATATGGTTACCTACCTGCCTGTGGTAATTCATAGGCAGGCTAGCAAGAGTTATTCTCTACGAGTCTGCTTGTTAATCTCCTTTGATCACAGGTTGTGGGGAGGCCAATCACATCTGCTTCTCTACTATATATGCTATTTAGATCCTCCCACCTATGCCAGCTATAGTTTATTTTAGCTGGTCTGGGGAGGTGTTGCAATCCAGACTATCTGGTGATTGTGGTACTTATTGCTGAGTGCGGTTGTGGAATTAACCTTTGATGCTTTTTTGTTGCTACCTTCTTGCGCTTGCTATTTTCCTGAGTCTCTCTTTGTCTATTCCTGTGTGTGTGTATGCTGGATAGATCCTTGCTTCTATGCCAGCTATAATTTATCTTAGATGGTCTGGTGAGGTGTTGTAAGTCAGGCTATCTGGTGATTGTGGTACTTTTTGCGGAGTACGGTTGTGGAGTTAAACCCTTGTTGCCTTTTTTGTGTTGCCTTCCTGCTCTTGCTTTTCCCTTGAGTCTCTCATAGTCTATTCCTGTGTGTGTGTGTGTGCAATGTGCCAGACTTCTGATTTTCCCGTGTCTGTCTTTATCTGTTCTCCATCACACTTCTGCCCCATCTTCCCTGGTGGGTGGGGGGAATCAGAGTTGTACTGGTCAGGAGCATAGCCAGGAATGGGACTCAGGCCTCTCCACCATCAGGAGTAACCCTGAAATTAGGGATGACCTAGAGTCTTCTAGCATGAGGGATAGCATAGGAGTCCCTGTTTCTTGCTATCCTAACAGTCCCCTTGTGACATAAGACCATTGGGCCAAAAATGTGTATTACTGCCTTAGGGAGCAATTCTTGTTCTACTTTCTGTAGAGATTAAATTGTCCCTTTTGAACAAGTCACTCTCCTCTCCTTTGTGTCTTTTCTTATCAAAAGGTTTTTGGCAACTTCTTGGGTGTTGCATTATCCCAAAAAACTTGCAATATTTTTCTATATCGGAGCAAAAGGATAGATTGTGGGTCGTTGGGGGCAATGAAATCAAGTCTTGTATTGGCAGCTCAGTTTAATGTCTCATCATCAGGCCCTTCCGTTAGAGATGATGAGAAGTTTTTGGAAACTTTTGACCACTAGTTTTTTATATTCTAATTGTAGTGTCATGATCCAGTCCGGTATCTGTCACTGTGGTTTCACCCAGCTCCGGCCTGGTCATGTCTGGGGTTAACTTCTCCCTGCCTCAGTCTGGTTTCTGGGACATTATATCCTGGTGCTGCACCTCCGGTTCAGTGCCAGTGATAGTTTATGCTCTGAAGCATGTATTTCTGGCTCTGGTGATCTGTCCTGCTATCTGGTTCTGACCCGTACCCTCCTCCATTTGTCATCTGTCCCAGTCCCTGACTACTCGCTCCTGTCTACTGTGTTTCCTTCCCTGTCTGTCTTATCCCAGTCCTGACCTGTTTGTCCTCCTCCCTTGGACCTGTATCCCTGTTCTGGACCCCGACCTCCGTCTCTCCCTTCGGTTGTATCTGTTACTTCTCAGCTTCTGACCATCTTCTACCACGATTTCCTCCTCCCTTGTACCTGTATCCCTGTTCTGGACCCCGACCTCCGTCTCTCCCTTCGGCTGTATCTGTTACTTCTCAGCTTCTGACCATCTTCTACCACGATTTCCTCCTCCCTTGGACCTGTATCCCTGTTCTGGACCCCGACCTCCGTCTCTCCCTTCGGCTGTATCTGTTACTTTTCAGCTTCTGACCATCTTCTACCACGATTTCCTCCTCCCTTGGACCTGTATCCCTGTTCTGGACCCCGACCTCCGTCTCTCCCTTCGGCTGTATCTGTTACTTCTCAGCTTCTGACCATCTTCTACCACGATTTCCTCCTCCCTTGGACCTGTATCTCTGTTCTGGACCCCGACCTCCGTCTCTCCCTTCGGCTGTATCTGTGACTTCTCAGCTTCTGACCATCTTCTACCACGATTTGTCCATCTGTGTGCTATTGACGAGATCTCCTGTTGCTGACCCGGTGTTCTTACTACTCTATTGCCCTCTGGTGGTTTACTTGCTAACTGCACTCTGAGGTTACATTGCTTCTCCTAGTGCAACGTGACATGAAGTTTCTAAATTTGTGAGCACAAACTAAGAGGATTCATCGAATTGTTTTATTTTTCTAGGTATCTGTAGCATTTGACCTTAGAGAGTCGGCCACGTTTGTTTTCTGATTGACGTAATCACAATTCACTTTGACACCGAATAGCTTGATTTCTTCCTACCGTTGATGAATATGTTGTTGCATTTGAATATAAATCGAATGTGCAAATTAATTTTTTTGTTGCCGCCTTTGTTCTCTATAACATTGTCTGGATGTTAATTTACCCGGTGTATTTTTATATAGCCCTTTCTCAGCCGTTGAATACCTGAATAATAACATTGGTTAGCGTTAGTCGTCCCATTCAGTCTCGTGAATAATGGGATCCCATCAAGGTGGGTATATACATGTGTTAGGAGAACCACTTCATTCCCGTTGGAGTCAGAATTGAGAAGTCCTTTGAAGGGCTTTTGTTTCCTTGATGAGGGAAATAAAATACTTGATCTACATATAAATGCAAGAATGTAAAATCCCTGTTCCGGTTCATTAGTTGTATATCTATCAATGCATATTTATAATGACTCCTAACCCGGCACAGAGTCACCGTGGTGTGCTTCCAAAATGAGGACTTTTTTCAATGAGGGATTGTTTTCTTACTTCTATGACAAGTGGTCTCCAAAGTAACACTGCCCAACGCTACCAATGGCCAACCATTGACTACCGGCTGTAATTTTGGTGCTCCAAGACTACACTACGTGGCTCTTTTCAGTCTCCTTTTGTTGGTAAGATCCCCTGTTAATAAGACTGAGCCTGTAACATCCACATCGGCGTCTCTGCATTGTCCTGTCCCTCTCCCCCGGTGGGGCATTGGCCTTCTCACCCATATGACCCTTCTGCGGTGGTCGCTCTGTTCCCGTCCCATGCTGCTGTCTCTCGGACTCTGTGCACTCATCGCTGGCTTCCTGCTTCTGACTTAGGGACTCGTGCGTGGTCAAGCCCCCTTTCTTGAAGGGCCAGCGCACCATTAACCCGGAAGTGCCTCTCAGGTCAGCTGAGAGTCTGCAGGTAATTAAGGTACTTACTCCCTTTAAGAGGTTCCTGGGCAACAAGTCTTACACGTTGCTAGTTCTCAGGTCCCCTAGCACTGCGCTGCGGTCTCTGCTGCTGCTGTATTGTTTTACAGTAGTTTCCACTGCTGACATATGTTTGTGTTTCAGAGTAATGCTGCTGATATCCCTAATTTGCCACTGCAAGCTGCCGTTACCCACGATACCCGCTGCTGTCAAGTATCCACACCACCTGCTGCTGCCACGTCCATCCGTCCAGGTCAAAATCTCGACACCTGTTGTCGCTGTTACCAATCTGTCACTCCCATACCCCTGTGGCCACCCGTCGTGGGTCCACCCGCTTGTGGACCAGAACTCATCCATTTCAAGGGGTTGTCCAGGATGGAATAGTGGTTGAGGCCAGTTATTGCACATCCGTCTCCTATTGATTTGAATTGGGGGCAAATTTGCAGTGCCCAGGTGAGGCATCCAGCCACCGCCGATGGGGCTCCCGAGCGTCGACATCCCCATGGAGCAGATATTGATGCCCTATCTGTGATGACTCAGTGTTTGGCCACTTGTGTGGGGGAGTGAACTGTTCTTAATCAGATAAAAAGGTAGTCTTCCTTGGATTTGTTTCTCCAGTGACCAGCTAGACTTCATCTTCTGCAATCCTTCTCCTCCCCAGGACTTGATTCTCCATGTTGGCTGATAAGTACTTTTTTTCCTGTCTGTTCTTAATTAGGCCAGACGTATGGGTCCTTTGTTAAAGAGAAATTAGTCATTGTCTCTTGCCAGACTGATCGGAGCTCTATTGTCTGTAAACGTGTATTCCCACTGCCGTTCTGGCTACATAATTCAAAGGAAAATTATGCAGTTGTATTGAACTTGTGACCAACGACAGAGCAGCCATCTCCACCAATCTTGTAAGAGAACTGAGTGGGCCTTGCTTCTGTCACCTGGGATAGAGTCTCCTGACTCCTTGTTATGCACCTGTCTTGACCACAGAATTGTGCTTTGCTCCCTTTCCCTATAACCACTGATGAAGTAGTTTTTAATACAATTAAACGTTTCTGAGATTTCTTCTAAGGTGCTGGTGAGAACGAAAGAAATACACAGGCATGTGATTTCCAAAGCTCTCCAAATGAATTTAATCATATTCAGATCTTTTATAGTCTTCAGAAATATGGGCGTACCATGCATAAATTAATGCATTCCTTACATGATAGCAAATAGCAGAATACATAACAGCATAAAAAGTACAGACACTCCCAGCATTCACCCAGCTTATTCACAACCCCTGAAAAAGTCTTTGTTCCAAAAGTGAAATCCCACACCCTAAGAACTTTTTGGCAGGCCTGAAGACATTAACTCATTCTTTACTTTAAAGCCTGCTTTACACCTTACAATTAAGCATACGATATCGTATGCGATGTGACACGCCCCCATCGTATGTGCGGCACGTTCAATTTATTGACCGTGTCGCACAAACGATTAATTGCCATCACACGTACTTACCTACCATACGACCTCGATGTGGGCGGCGAACATCCACTTCCTGGAGTGGGAGGGACGTTCGGCGTCACAGCGACATCACACGGCAGCTGGCCAATAGAAGCGGAGGGGTGGAGATGAGCGGGATGCTAAAATCCCGCCCACCTCCTTCCTTCCGCATAGCCGGCGGGAGCCACGGGACACAGGTAAGCTGCAGTTCATCGTTCCCGGGGTGTCACACACTGCGATGTGTGCTGCCTCGGGAACATTGAACAACCCGACGTTCAATTTTTAGGTTTTGAACGACGTGTATGCGATCAACGTTTATTCGTTTAATTGCAATCGCACGTAGGTGTCACACACTACAATATCACTAACGATGCTGGATGTGCGTCACTTACGACGTGACCCCGCCGACACATCGTTAGATATATTGTAGCGTGTAAAGCCCGCTTAACACTGCCCTCCTTTGCTGTGCTCCGCATCAGCTTCTGTAAGTTGCTTGGCATATCTCACTGTCATCATCATCTAAGATGTTTGACCACACCTGTGTGTCTAACTATTTATTCAGGAGTATGTTCCATTGCTCATTGTCTTGGAGTTAGCCATTATCTAGTTTCTCAGCTGCAATCATCTCTGCAAACTCCTGTATTTCTACAACTATTGCTCCACAGATCTCCTGTTTTAGTCTTCATCTGCTCTCCTAGATTTGTCTACACTTCAGAATCTACAACTTTTGGAGGGACATGATCCACTTATTTGCTGCCTAGCATTGCCCTTCGTCCAGGTGTTGGGTGCTGTCCCATCTCTCTTGGTCCATGTACTCACCTTGACCTGTGGCTTTGTAGCTACACCTTACCAGGTGAACCCTAACACTTCCTCATGAACATGCACTATTGACTCAATGAAAGCTTGAGGGGAAGAAAGTGATTCACTGCCAGGTGGCTTATCTTTTAAGGAACCAAATGGAAAGGGAATTGCAAAACATGTCCAATCATTAGCCATTATCTAGTTTCTCAGCTGCAATCATCTCTGCAAACCCCTGTAGTTTCTACAACTACACCTACTGCTTCTGAGGTCTCCCATTTTATTCTTCATCTGCTCTCCTGTATTTGTCTACACTGTTGGATCTACAGCATTTGGAGTGTTCTGTTTCACTTCTTTGCTGTGTAGCATTGCCCTTTACCCAGGTCCTGACCACTGTCCCATCTGTCTTGGTTCGTGTGTTCACCCTGACCTGTGGCTTTGAGGCTCAACCTCAGGAGGTGAACCCTAACACTCCCTCAAATATGCACTCTTGACTCAATGAAAGCTCAAGGTGAGTGTCAAGCTTCCACTAGGAAGGTACAAGGACTCAGTGGAGAGTGAACTCCAAAGTGCAGTAATACAAAAGCCCACCAGAGGTCGCTAGCACAAGAGTAAGAGTAGTTAGACAAGCCAAAGTCAAACCGGGATATCACATTAATACAGGGGAGCGGGCAAGCCGAAGTCAGGTGGAAGCAAAGAGGTCAGAAGCCGAGAAGTCCCGTAAGGAGCTGAGATGGGGAAGAGCCATAGTCAGGGGATGTTACCGAGATCAGAACCTGGGACAGCACATAAGTACAAAGATGGGAGGGAGGCAGAAACACGGGACGGGACCAGGGTCAGGTAACCAGGGCAAGCAGACAGTACGGAGGGAGCAGAGGTTGCGGAGAGGTAAACTGGGTAGTGGAACAGATCAGAGCTAACTCACAGGACCCAGTGCGCACGCTGCAGATCAGGAACTATTACTGGTGGCGTACCGGAGAAGTCCACACCATCATAAAGTGGCGAGAGTCCCGGAAGCAGGCATGACCGAACAAACCCCTGCCGCCTGAGTTAACCACATCAGAGCCAAGCAATAGTTATGACAGGGAGGAAAGTGATTCACTGCCAGGTGGTTTATCTTTTAGGAAACCAAACGGAAAGGGAATTGTAAAACATGTCCAATCGTTTTGTCCCTTGGTCCGAAAGCCAGGAGCCAACCACACACATTTCAGGAGAAGGTCGGCGACTACATTAGGACCCTAAATAAGAGATCTTCTGAAGGACCTTTCAAACGTCTTAGTTCAGAACGACCCAAGGGTAATTAAAAATGGATTGTAGACCATGTGCAAGCATTGGGTACAGAGAGTTGACCAAAAATGCAACATTCTAGAGTACCGCAAGTCTTTAGCTTTTCCGGGAACTCCAGTTTTGGGTTCTACCATGGGCAGCCGCTCTTTGTCTGGACTGATTGGCTTAATGTGGCTTTGCTTTCTTATAATTTTCAGTTCGAAACTTGTCAAGATGACAAAAGCAGCTGGATTCCCCGCCATCTGTCATCTGTGATGTGCACAGTATTTGGAAATGTCCTAGTCTATTTAACACTGAAAAGCAAATCGTACTTGTCATAATTATTCAAAGGCCCAAATAATTAAAGCAAATGTCAGAAAACATCACAGCGGAGAGGCCCACTGTTGTCTGCGGCTCGGGACTCAAAGACGCATAATTAGCTTTATTTTAGTTTTCGCAGGTTTTTACTTCTTCTTTGCAGACATCACGCTGTCCGTTTCCATCACGCTGGGAATTAAGTTAATATATGACGGTATTTTTACTCCGCTCGGCAGTTAGCTGTTAGGATCTCCTGTCGAGAGGTCAGAGTGCGGACAACCACAAAAACACGAGGCTCGTCTTAATGTTCTGTGTACTAAGGTCACCCGACAAAAGGTTTTTTTTCCCATCTGGCTCAAGGCTGTGTCTTATTAAGGGAAAAGTTTGTAAGAGAAATAAAGTGTTCTCCAATTAGCGGCTTCACTTAAAAGTTGCGGCGGAAAGCATGAGTCAATGGTACGACAAAGAGCGGGGTTATGGCAGCAGGGGATGATCGTTCTTACAAACATGCTCACATTCTTACATTGCCTATCAATGAATATAGGGGACCCCCAATCGTGAATATTTGGGGAAACAAAGACGGGAAAAATCGTGAAAGGCATCTTTGGCCAAAGCCAACTTTTGCCGAATATATTAATGTCTGATGAAATCATCTATTTAGACAAGACTGGTTGACCATCTTATTTGTTTATGGACCTTATCGTCTTCCCAATAGATGGAGGATTGGGCTTGTTTTTAGGGTTGACAAATTGTTACCAGACGCTCAACTCATTTCTTAAATTATTACATTGCATCACCTGGGAAAATCACATCGGATGGCACGATGGAATGGGGGACAAGACCAATATAGAATAGTTTTACTCTATTGGGGGTCTATAGTATTGGCATGGTGGCTTCCAATCTATATACTCTCTGGAGCCTCAGGTATGGTCATCAAACCCCACCAAACTTTGGGGGGCATAGCATTGGCATGTTGGCTTCCAATGTATATACTCACTGGACCCTCAGATACGGTCACCAAAACTCACCAAACTCTTGGGGGCTTATAGCATTAGCATGATAAGTTCCAATCTATATACTCTTTGGAGCCTCAGGTATGGTCATCAAAACCCACCAAACTCTTGGGGGCCTATAGCATTGGCATGGTGGCTTCCAATCTATATACTCTTTGGAGCCTCTGATACTGTCACCAAAACTCACAGAACTCTTGGAGGCCTTTAGCATTAGCATGGTGACTTCCAATCTATATACTCTCTGGAGTCTCAGATACGGTCACCAAAACCCACCAAACTCTTGGGGGCCTATAGCATTGGCATGGTGGCTTCCAACATATATACTCTCTAGAGCTTTAGATATGGTCACCAAAACCCACCAAACTCTTGGGGGCGTATTGCATTGGCATGGTGACTTCCGATCTATATACTCTCTGGAGCCTCAGATACAGTCACCAAAACCCACCAAACTCTTGAGGGCCTTTAGCATTAGCATGGTGACTTCCAATCTATCAATCTATATACTCTCTGAAGCCTCGGGTATGGTCATCAAAACCCACCAAACTCTTGGGGCCCTATAGCATTGGCATGGTGGCTTCCATTCTATATACTCTTTGGAACCTCCGATACTGTCACCAAAAGCCACCAAACTATTGGGGGCCTATAGCATTAGCATGGTGACTTCCAATATATATACTCTCTGGAGCTTCAGGTATGGTCATCAAAACCCACCAAACTCTTGGGGGCCTATAGCATTGGCATGTTGGCTTCCAATTTATATACTCTTTGGAGCCTCTAAAACTGTCACCAAA
This sequence comes from Anomaloglossus baeobatrachus, assembly GCF_048569485.1. Lineage (NCBI taxonomy): Eukaryota > Metazoa > Chordata > Amphibia > Anura > Aromobatidae > Anomaloglossus > Anomaloglossus baeobatrachus. The sequence continues at coordinate 194,545,749 of NC_134362.1, read as the reverse complement.
ACTCACCAAACTCTTGGGGGCTTATAGCATTGGCATGGTGACTTCCAATCTATATACTCTCTGGAACCTCAGGTATGGTCATCAAAACCCACCAAACTCTTGGGGGCCTATAGCATTGGCATGGTGGCTTTCAATCTATATACTCCCTGGAGCCTCAGATACTCTTACAAAAGTCCATCAAACTCATTGACACCCAACAATTTGCTCAATCTTTTTATGCCCCAAAATGGATCAGAATAGATATCCTAAGCCCAACTTCTCCATTATTCTTGTTACTAAACCCATCAACATTCAAGATCCCAAAAACGTCAACAAATTAAGGACTGCTACCATCAATCCAAAACGTTCACAGTTGACCTAGTTGGTGGGACTTGTTGTAGTGCCGGCATCCTTGCAGAGATACCGACTTACTCACCTCCCAGGCCAGGTTGCTTCCTCCTCAACTGCCTTGCGGTTGTCCACATGTGCGGCTGTCCTCTCATCTCCCCAGGTCCTTTGCATGCAGCACAGGCTCCCCAGGAACATACCTAGTACATACGCATGTGCCAGTCCTACTTTTAAAGGGTTTGCACACTATTTCCAGGAAATGCCTCTCACCCTGTGGCTGAGAGGCACTATGTATTTAAGGCACTGTGCTGTTTCTATTTGTCTTAGTTAAAACTGTTATTTAATGTTTTTCATGCTTGTCTCTGCTGCCATCTACTGGTCAGACCTTTCGGCTCCTCTGTTTCTTTTGTCCAGCCCATGGGAGTGTCTGATGACCCTCTTGCATCACATCCTGGGATGCTCATTTCCAAAGCAGAGTTTGTGAGAACAACATCCCTTATTGGATTGGAGCTACTAGGAGCAAAGTCTTCTGACCACGTAGTAGCTTCAGAGGCAAGCATCGCTGGAGAATTACAATGCCAGGTACTTGGATTACTGCACTCTGCATGTCCTAACCTTTGGAGAAAATAAACCACCATTGTTTCATCTCAGCATGTGCATGTTTCACTCTGGAGCGCTCTGGTCCTGTCTGCCCCACCTATAGGAAAAACGAAGGTAAGATTCTCACAACCTCTCACAACTACGCACCTTCCATCGCCTTTAAGTTGGGACAGAATAGTCAGAAGACTGCTTAAGAGCTCAATACCCCGGCTACAGATCCCTAAGAGCCCTGTAACTTCACTTGTAATCTGCCTAGCAACAAGCCTTGTGCACTAGTCTGCCTGCACAGTGCTTGCCTGGACAAGCCTAAGGGGAAGCTCTCCCATCTGCCACGTCCTGTGTCACCTCTGCTGCATTGTAAAGGGACAGTTTATGCACCTGCTGTTTCCCTCTTGCTACACTCCTTCTATAGACTTGCAGTACATTATACCTCATTACTGCACATCGCTGCACTGCGAACCCCAAGTTTTGCTAAAGACACCTTGGGAATCTCATCAGGGAGTCCTTGCAGAGCTGCACAACGATTTTTGGACCCCTATTCAAAAGTCAAGTTTCTTAAAGAGACAGTACACCTTAAATCAAAATGGCCGAAAAAGACCTTGGACAGTTCCCCACTGCTGAAACAGAGCAAATACAATCTGATACTGTCCATTATGAAGCCCAAGAGGCAGAGCCCACGCTTTTAGCAGACCAAGTTGTGCGACCGAAGCATTCTTCCAAACCCACGATAAAGGCCACTGAAAACTATCACACTATGAAAGATGAGTCATGTGAACACCTGGAAGAACAGTGGGAACGAGTCACCTATTACATGCCAAGACTTGAATCCTCATCAGGTGATGCCACATGCTTACAAGCCGCTCTGGAACGGCTGAACGCAGCTCATGAAAGATACAAGAGACTGTCAACAAGGTACATTACCTTTCTAAAAGACTCTAAAATTGATGAAGCTCTTTCAGACCTGAGCAAGGCAGAAGAGGTGGACAAGGAAAGAGATGCCAAGGTGCAAGATGCCATAGACAAGGCCGAACACCGTATCTCTCACCAGCAAGAAACCAGATCACACCGATCAACTTCATCTAGACGTTCCTCTCGGTCATCCGGGTCATCATCCTCAAGAAGCTCAGCCCCGAGTGACAGGATACTAGAGGCTCGCATAAGAGCAGAGGAATCCAAGGTGAGACGTTCCTTCACAGAAAGAGAAGTAGAGGAAGAAGCCAAAAGGACAGAAGCAGAAGCCCTTGCAAAAGCAGAAGCTGCTAAAGCAGAAGCCCTTGCAAAAGCAGAAGCCGCTAAAGCAGAAGCCCATGCAAAAGCAGAAGCCGCTAAAGCGGAAGCCAAAAAGGCAGAAGCGGAGGCCCTAGCAAAAGCAGAAGCTGCTAAAGCAGAAGCCCTTGCAAAAGCAGAAGCCGCTAAAGCAGAAGCCCATGCAAAAGCAGAAGCTGCTAAAGTGGAAGCCAAAAGGGCAGAAGCGGAGGCTCAGATAAAGATTCTTCGGTCACAGATGGAAGAGGAAGTTGCGCTAGCTAAAGTGAGACTACTTGAGCAAGCATTGGTCCAAGGTCCTGATCCAGCTCACTCGCCACCACTGGAAGCAGACAATCCAGTTGATCGCACAAGAGACTATGTACTGAATCAGTTACCTGTAGCAACCCCGGTTTGCAGTACCGTCCAAGCCAACAACACCGAAACCTCCAACTTACCTCTACCAGTGCCAGTGCCACCTAAAGCACCCGAGCAAATTAATAACAGTCACCAAGAGGTCCCCTCTCAAACACAGTCACCACGGCAAGATGGCAACCAAGTGTTTCCTGACCCACTTCCACAGCTCAAGCAGCGGTCATCAGAATCTACAGAGGCTAAACCACAGCTCAACCCTGCAGCAACGTCATTTTACCCGGGAACATCTCATCCATTCACGCCAGGCAGCCCATACGCCCCAGGGGCATCACGAGTCGTCGTGGCAACAAGTGGTGAGAAATCAGATATGTCTGACTTTGCCAGGTTCATGGTGAGCAGAGAGCTAATCAACACTAGTCTCACGAAATTTGATGATCGTGCAGAGAGCTACAGGGCCTGGAAAGCAACTTTCAAGGCAGCCATCGCCAATCTCAACTTCACTGCGGAACAGGAGCTCGACCTCCTGATCAAGTGGTTGGGCCCAGGCTCTACAAACCGTATCAAGAGCCTCAGAACCGTCTATGTGGGACAAGCAGAAGCAGGTCTCACTGCTGCATGGCAGAGACTGGAACGCACCTTTGGCAGCGCAGAAGCAATAGAGAAAGCCCTATTCAAGAGACTGCAGGACATCCCAAAGATCAACCTTAAAGAAGTTCACAAGCTTCAAGACCTAAGTGATCTGCTCATGGAGCTGGAGCTCGCCAAAAGAGATCCTCGTCTGTCTGGGCTGTGCTACCTGGATACAGCCCATGGAGTGAACCCAATCGTGGTGAAGCTGCCATACAGTCTGCAGGAGAAATGGGCAACGTCAGTCTCAAGGTACAAAAGAATGCATGACGTCACCTTTCCCCCATTTATTCAGTTCTGCAAGTTCATCGATGAGCAGGCCCAGATGAGGAACGACCCCAGCCTTGACTTCCTAGAGTTCAACACTTCGGCAGCTGCAACATCATCATCAAGGTATGAAGGTGCCATACACAAACGCAGAGACATTAAGAACACTGTGAGTGTCAGGAAGACTGAGCTACCATCACCTGCAGCACCCACAGATAAACAGCACATCTCATCACGAGATAAGTCTGTCAATCAAGAATGCCCCATCCATAAAAATCCGCATTCACTGAACAAGTGCAGAGGGTTTAGATCCAAAACCCTACAGGAGCGCAAGAAAGTCCTCACAGAGCTTGGGATCTGTTTCAAATTCTGCGCATCACTTGAGCACATGGCCAAGGACTGTAAATCCATCGTCAAGTGTGAGGAGTGTCACAGCGAAAAACACGTTTCACCTATGCACCCAACCCAGCTAGCTAGAGACACACCGGCTGCAGTCACCACCACTCCCACTCCAAGTCATGGCGGGGAGTCCAAGAATCAGACTGACACCACCACAGCCGTCTCCTGCTCATGCTCAGAGGTATGTGGAGAGGGCCAAATGGAGAAATGTTGTGCCCGAATATGCCTCATCAAGGTTTATCCCGAGGGACAACCAGAAAAGGCAATGAAGGTGTATGCCATCATAGACGACCAAAGCAACCGGTCCCTAGCAGGAACCAAATTCTTTGAAGCCTTCGGAATTAATGGACCATCAGAACCCTACACCTTGAACACCTGCTCGGGTCGCATAGAGACTAGCGGAAGAAGAGCCCAGGGATTCATTGCTTCTCCTATCAATGGGAAGACTGAAATACCTCTACCAACGCTCGTTGAATGTGACCAAATACCCAGCCACAGGAATGAAATTCCTACCCCAGAAGCTGCATTTCATCAACTACACCTAAGACACCTAGCTAGTGTTATCCCACCTCTGGACAATAACGCAGAAATTCTACTCCTGCTCGGCAGAGACAATCTAAGGGTACACAAGGTGCGACAGCAGTGTAATGGGCCTGACTATGCACCATACGCCCAGAGACTGGACTTGGGATGGGTTGTCATAGGAAATGTGTGCGTTGATCGATCAGAAATTGATTCCTTCAAGACTTATGTGCATGGAGATGGGCGCACAACCTGCTTAAAGCCATGTCCTCATCACTATGGAGTGAAAGAGAAGTCTCCAGACACAATACAGCTACCTGACATCGCTTCTTCTCTGCATATCGACAACTTAGGAAGATCAGTCTTTCACACAACCAAGGACGACGATAAAGTAGCCTTGTCAGTAGAGGACAGAGAATTCATCGGAATAATGGACTGTGAGTTTTCTAAAGACAAAACCAACCATTGGGTCTCTCCATTACCCTTCCGATCTACCAGGGTAAGACTCCCAAACAACCGAGCTCAAGCTCAGACCAGATTTAACTCTCTTCAGCGTTCCATGAGCAGCAAACCTGAAATAAGAGAACACAGCGTCGCCTTTATGGACAAGGAAGTCTGCAACAACCTAGCAGAACCTGTACCAACCGAACTAAATCCAGCAGATCACGCAACTAGACCTATGTCTATAAGTTCTTTTGCTAACTCTTCTTGGCTTACAGGTCCAGAGTTCCTGCTGAGACAGTCAGAAGAAGGTGTCCAGGAAGCCTTCAGCATCCTAGATCCGGACAACGATCCAGATGTCCGAGCTGAAGTCAATACCCTGGCCACCAGTGCAGAAAAAACTTCCAACCTCGGTTGCCAACGTTTTGAACGTTTCTCCAGCTGGATGAGGCTCGTCAGGACTGTCGCTAGGTTAGTGCACATCGCCAGATGCTATCGTACAGACCTTAAAAACAAAGACGGTCATCGCTGGCATGTCTGCCACAAACCCCTTTCTGCTGAGGACATCTCCCATAGCGAGTCCCTCGTAATACGCCACCTCCAACAGAGTGAATTCGCCATAGAATGGAAGTGTTTATACAACAAACAGCAGATTCCATTAAGAAGTCCTCTCGCCAATTTAAACCCAGTCATCGACGGTTTCGGCTTACTGAGAGTTGGTGGTCGTTTAAATCAGGCTCATCTTGGAGTTGCAGAACAAAATCCTCTCATCATTCCCAACAAACACCATGTTACAGTCTTGCTGATCCGACACCACCATGAAAAGACTGAACACCAAGGCAGGCAAATTACAGAAGGTGCTTTACGGTCTGCAGGCCTCTGGATTATTGGAATGAAGAGACATGTAGCACAAATACTACACGATTGTGTGCACTGTCGTAAAGCGAGAGGAAAACAACTGTACCAGCAAATGGCTGACTTGCCTACAGACAGACTTTCCACAGAGCCACCTTTCACCTACGTGGGCCTAGACGTTTTCGGACCATGGATGGTGTCCACACGCAGAACTCGCGGAGGCCAAGCAAACAGCAAGCGGTGGGCTGTGTTATTCACCTGCATGAGTGTTCGAGCCGTTCACATTGAGGTGTTAGAGTCCATGGATACCTCCAGCCTAATCAACACCTTGAGAAGGTTCCTTGCCATCAGAGGACCAGTGAAACAGCTGAGGTCTGACCGTGGAAGCAACTTCGTCGGTGCATGTAGAGAACTGAACATCGACACCAAACCTATCCAAGATCAGCTGGCAGAGAAAGGTTGCACCTGGATCTTCAATCCCCCTCACAGTTCTCACATGGGAGGCTCCTGGGAGAGGATGATCGGGATTTCACGCAACATCTTGAACTCCATGCTAATGGACGTCAATTCCTCAAGACTCACACATGAGACTCTAGTCACTCTTTTAGCTGAAGTCTCAGCCATTATCAATTCAAGACCCCTTGTGCCGGTGACCATGGATCCAGAAACACCAACCATATTAACTCCTACTATTCTCATTACCCAAAAAACTGACAACGCGGTAATGCCCAGCGGAGAGTTCACCCACGCGAACACTTATCAAAAACACTGGAAACGGGTTCAATACTTGGCTGACTACTTCTGGAACCGATGGAGGAAGGAATACCTCACCATTCTTCAAGGAAGAAAGAAGTGGCGACATCCCAAGCCGAATCTCAAGGAAGGAGACCTAGTCCTCATGAAAGATCAGACCACAGAAAGGACTGACTGGCCTATGGGACTAATTACTAGGATACTGCCTAGTCAGGACGGCAATGTTCGGAAGGTGGAGCTAAAGGTCATCAGGAAAGGTGAGACGAAGACCTTTGCAAGGCCAATCCACAAACTTGTTCTGCTTTTGCCCATAGAGAGCGTCCCTACAGGATGAACGCTACCGGACCTGAACTTTGAGCCATCCTTCTTGTTTTGGACTCAATTGAGCTTGTTTTTGCATTTAACATGCCTTTCCTTTCAGGTTGTATTATGGACTCAATAGTGAAATCCCCAAAGTGAATTTCAGACGGGGAGTGTGCTGTTTCTATTTGTCTTAGTTAAAACTGTTATTTAATGTTTTTCATGCTTGTCTCTGCTGCCATCTACTGGTCAGACCTTTCGGCTCCTCTGTTTCTTTTGTCCAGCCCATGGGAGTGTCTGATGACCCTCTTGCATCACATCCTGGGATGCTCATTTCCAAAGCAGAGTTTGTGAGAACAACATCCCATATTGGATTGGAGCTACTAGGAGCAAAGTCTTCTGACCACGTAGTAGCTACAGAGGCAAGCATCGCTGGAGAATTACAATGCCAAGTACTTGGATTACTGCACTCTGCATGTCCTAACCTTTGGAGAAAATAAACCACCATTGTTTCATCTCAGCATGTGCATTTTTCACTCTGGAGCGCTCTGGTCCTGTCTGCCCCACCTATAGGAAAAACGAAGGTAAGACTCTCACAACCTCTCACAACTACGCACCTTCCATCGCCTTTAAGTGGGGACAAAACAGGCACCCTCCCATTAGGGAAGGTGCATGAACAACATACGTGTAGATTAGTCTATTTCTACCTTCTGCAGTGAACCCAACGTGGAAAGATTTTAGCAAAATTCTTGATGAGCACTTATAGCATAATCATCTCCCGACAGATCCGTTTTTCACAGCTCGCCATCATGTTGATATATTGATTGAAATAAAATTGTCGAACCAAAGGCAAAAATTCTGATCCATTGAAATCTTGTTAAGGATAACTGTTGGCCAAACGATGCTTTGGACAATCTTTTGGTTGGCAGCCATCATTCCTATACACAGGAGCCGTCACTCGGGTACACTCTGCTGTGTTTTGTATGAGAAAGTCGCCAACTGACACATTGGCTGATGACTTATCTCCTGCGATCCAAAATGGAACATGCGCTATTGACATCTCTACCATCCATCGGTCTTCCGGCATGACCACACACATTAGACCGTCAATATCGGTGGGTTCAGCCCACATTAAACTTAAAGGGGTTGTCCACTACTTTTACGTTGATGGCCTGTCCTTAGGATAGGTCATCAGTGTCTGATCGGCCAGGGTCCGACCCTCGCCGATCAGCTGCTCACGGTGCTGGCAGCGGCTGGAAATGCTCAGTTCTGAAGCTGCTCTGTCTTCTGATCGTGGCCGCAGCCGGGTACTGCACATCCTATTGATCTGAATGGGAGATGGATTGTGCAGTACCCGGCCTCGGCCACTATCAGCAGATGTGGCAACTCTGGAATGGAGCATTTCTGGTCACCTGCTTCCGCCTCCAACACTGAGCACAGCTGATTGGCGGGGGTGTCGGGTGTTGGACACCACCCAATCAGACTGTTCTAAGGAGAGGCCATCAATGTTAAAGTAGTGGAGAACCCCTTTAAAATCTGAATGTATAGAGCAATATTCCAGTTTTACATCCTGAACTTCTAATCGATCAGATGAATCTAATTATCTGCGACCTGTGGTTCTCTAGCTGTTGAACAACTCCTGTCTGAGCCTTGGCAAAGGTTGGAGACCTTTTGATCTATGGCAAAGTTGGTCAACTGTAACCTATCCTAAGGATAGGTCATCAATGTTAAAGTAGTGGAGAACCCCTTTAAAATCCGAATGTATGGCGCAATATTCTGGTTTTACATCCTGAACTTCTAATGGATCGGATGAAACTAATTATCTACAACATTGATCTCCAACCTGTGGTTCTCCAGCTGTTGCAAAACTCCTGTCTTAGCATTGGCACTGGTTGGAGACCTTTTGATCTACGGCAAACTTGGTCAACTGTGACCTATACTAAGGATAGGTCATGAATTTTAAAGTAGTGGACAACCCCTTTAAGACCCGAATGTATGGAGAAATATTCCGGTTTTACATCCTGAACTTCTAATGGATCGGATGAAACTAATTATCTACGACATTGATCTCCAACCTGTGGTTCTCTAGCTGTTGCAAAACTCCTGTCTTAGCGTTGGCAAAGGTTGGAGACCTTTTGATCTACGGCAAAGTTGATCAACTGCAACTTATCCTAAGGATATGTTATCAATATTAAAGTAGTGGAGAACCCCTTTAAGATCTGAATGTATGGAGCAATATTACGGTTTTACATCCTGAACTTCTAATGGATCGGATGAATCTAATTATCTACGACATTGATCTCCAACCTGTGGTTCTCCAGCTGTTGAACAACTCCTGTCTTAGCGTTGGCAAAGGTTGGAGACCTTTTGATCTACGGCAAAGTTGATCAACTGCAACTTATCCTAAGGATAGGTTATCAATATTAAAGTAGTGGAGAACCCCTTTAAGATCTGAATGTATGGAGCAATATTACGGTTTTACATCCTGAACTTCTAATGGATCGGATGAATCTAATTATCTACGACATTGATCTCCAACCTGTGGTTCTCCAGCTGTTGAACAACTCCTGTCTGAGCGTTGGCAAAGGTTGGTGACCTTTTGATCTACGGCAAGTTTGGTAAACTGTGAATATCACACTGAAGTCATAATATACCTGTAGTGAGAGAGCAATTATTATATTCAGCTACTTTCTCCGTTGACCCCAGCCTGGCCCCAGAATACAAATTAATTTGAGAGCCTTGGAGATTCTTAACGTCGAAAACTTTCCAGTGAACTGTAGGTCATCAACTTGAGTCTTTCATGGTCAGTCTTACGCTTTCTATACCGTAAAAGAGCTTGGGTTTAGAAAAAGAATATATACTTAATGGACGGTAATTAGCCCACCTTGTACCGTGCGGATTATTTGATTTGAAAGGTCAACGTAGACTGGAAGGCAATTCGAGAGAAAGGTCAACCCTACTGGGAGACAGATGGTCGGCATTGTGGCTATTCGGAAAACTTTAGGTTATGACATGAGATTGGCACTATTGGCCAGTCCCGTTGGACGTAGAAGGACCATGTTGTGTTTTGTCCACCACCCTAAAATTACATTTTCTTTCTGATGTGCAAAGCAGCTAATGCTACATTTGGCATCAAAGGGATTGAGTCAATCACGTTCGGTGGCGTCGCTCCTGCTTGATGTCTTCATAATGTGTTTTTGATCCTTCGTGTGTTTTGAACATGAAAGGACTGATAATGTTGGAAAGCATCTGATAGCGGCGGTAACAGCTGTCTGGGATCAGAGGCGCTTGCTGATGTTTGTGTACTACATAATCAATAGATACACCTCAGAGTTCGCACGCTTCTGGTGTTCCAATACATCTGTGTCATCGTGCCTAAATCTCGCAGTAATTAGTGCACGGGGACAGATGTGCACCGGTTCCCGTCTCGTGGGACAACCCGGATGGATGGAACCAGTACGAAAACAATGCGGGAGGATCTTACGTTAATACTGGAAAGAAAATAGGATTATTGACAAACAAAAGGAGCCGTCGCTCTCATCCTGGTGACTGCCTCATTAGCATTAATTGCTAATTTTCATTATTTAGCTGATGTTTTTTGTTCTTTTTGTCTAATAATTATATTGATTGGTGGCTCTGTGTGGATTTTCAACTTTTTTCATGTTTGGTAAATTTCTACCCCCAAATAATACTTAGCAACTCTCCCGATATGTCCAAGAGGATATAAAAAAAAAATAAACTTACTGTCACAATTTTACTTTAGGATAGCGAGGGACAGGGGGTTCCTATGCATTCCCTTACACTAGAGTACCCTAGGCAATCCCTAACCTCCGTATTACTCCTAATGGTAGAGACACCTGAGTCCCATGCCTTAGCATACTCTTGAGAAATACTACTCTAATACCTCCCTCCCCCTATGCTGTACTTTACACTAGGGGACCCTTGGAAGTCCCTAACATCCCTATTACTCCTAATGGTGGAGACACTAGAGTCCCATGCCTTAGTATACTCCTGAGAAATACTACTCTAATATCTCCCTCCACTTATGCTGTACCTTATCCTAGGGGACCCTAGGATATCCCTAACCTCTAGATTACTCCTAACGGTGGAGACACCTGAGTCCCGTGCCTTAGTATACTCCTGAGAAATACTACTCTAATATCTCCATCCCCCTATGCTGTACCTTGTGCTACGGGACCCTAGGCTATCCCTAACCTCCGGATTACTGGTAATGGTGGAGATGCCAGAGTCCCATGCCTTTCTATACTAGGGGACCCTAGGATATCCCTAACCTCTTGATTACTCCTAATGGTGGAAACACCAGTCTCGTGCCTTAGTATACTCCTGAGAAATGCTACACTAATACCTCCCTCCCCTATGCTATACCTTATGCTAGAGGACCCTAGGATATCCCTGACCTCCGTATTACTCCTAATGGCGGAGACGCTTGAGCTTTGTGCTTTAGTATACTCCTGAGAAATACTACTCCAATACCTCCCTCACTCTATGCTGTACCTTACGCTAGGAGACCCTAGGATATCCCCTAACCTCTGGATTACTTCTAATGGTGGATGTGCTTGAGTCCCATGCCTTAGTATACTCTTGAGAAATACTACTCTAATACCCCCTTGCCCTCTGCTGTAGTTTATGCTATTGGACCCTAAGCTATCCCTAACCTCTGTATTACTCTTAATGGTGGAGATGCTTAAGTCCCGTGCCTTACTATATTCCTGGGAAATACTACTCTAATACCTCCCTCCCCCTATGTTGTACCTTACGCTAGGGGACCCTACGATATCCCCAACCTCCAGATTACTCCTAATGGTGGAGATGCCAGAGTCCCATGCCTTTCTATACTCCTGGGAAATATTACTCTAAATACCCCCTTCCCTCCAGGGAGGGACGGGGCAGGAGCAAGATGGTAAACAGATAAGGACAGACAAGGGAAAACCAAAACTTTGACACACACAGGAATAGACAAAGAGAGACTCTGAAGAAAAAGAAGGGCAGGAGGGCAGCAATAAAAAGGCAACAAGGGTAAACTTCACAACTGCACACAACAGGTATAACACCAGATTGTTTGTATCATCACACTTTCTCAGACCAACTAAAATTAACTATAGCTGTCATAGATGGAAACATCCAGCCAACATATATAGGAGGGGAGTAGATGTGATTGGCTCCCCCACAGCAGGTGATCAAAGGAGACTAGCAAGCAGACTAGCAGAGATTAACTTTTGCCAACCCGCCTCTGAACTAGCACTCAGCAGGTTGATGTCCAAGTCTGCCTACATAGATCTGGTGGAGTGTCAGAATCTGTAGTCTGAACAGAATCCGATCCCGCCATGACAATCGGCAAAGTTCGTTAAAGTCTCTGTATGACACTTTCCAGACTCCTGAAAGAGTTGGCAAGTCTCTCAAGATACTGAACTGTCTATGATTTAGAAATACCAGGAGAAATGGGTCATCCTACAACAAGGAGCCTATCACTGTTGGATAGAGATGGCCCACTTTCTAACCCCACCACTTACCAACTTAATCACACCTCTCCATGATGGGACACAATGCCCTCTACCAATGTTGGCCACACTTCCGCCAAACAGGGAAAACAACAGAGTCCTTCGAAAATGCTATCAACAGTGCCCTTCCAACTAAGCCTCCTGGCAATGCCACAATTAAACGTCCAACTATGAGATTTCCAACTCTTGGTCACAGTCATCAGTGAGATTTTATTAACTCCCACAGTTTTTCTCACCCCTAAATCGTATCCCTTCACATAAGGCATTATGGCCGTTTTTGGGGTGACTTGTGCCGGATACAATCACAGGGGTGGGTAGAGAGACTGTTCCATCACTTTATGGACTTAAACTTTGGGGAGTGCGCCCACCCAAAAGGTTTCTTCGGTACCGGGATATTTTCCAACTCTTCCTTTTTCGTAATGGTATGCAAGACCCCCAGTAATTGGTAGATGCAGGGGTTGGAATCACGCCAATGCCCTAGAAGCCAAAGACGTACATTTGCCACAAATGAAAAGACCATTACCATTAAAGATCTGTGATAGTTGAGGGCACCGTAGGGGTCAAATGGAGTTTTACACAAACCTAGCCAACTATCATGGCTTCAGTTCATATTTCAGATTCTGACACTTTGCCTGATGGTTTCTCTGGTGTCTGGGATCAACACAGGCAGACCCGGACGTCGACCTGCTGTGTGCTGATTCATAGGCAAGCTAGAAAGAGTTAATCTCTACTGGTCTGTTTGTTCCTTTAATCACATGTTGTGGGGAGGCCTATCACATCTGCTCCCCTCCTATTTATGCTGGTTGAACCCTTCCCCCCCATGCCAGCTATAGTTTGCTCTATGTTGGTCTGTGATCTTTAAATGTCCCAGACTTTCTGGTGAAAGTTGTGCTCATTGCTTGACGCGGTTGTGGAGTTTACCCCTGTGGTTTTGTTACCTTCCTGCTCTTGTTTTTCCTCCTGAATCTCTTATTGTCTTTACCTTTGTGTGTGAGCTGTGTGGAACAGTTTTGGTTTTCCCTGGTCTGTCGTTATCTGTGGTTATATCACACTCCTGTCCTGTCCCTCTCTGGGGGGAGGGGGAAAAAGATCTGGCCTGGTCAGGAGTGGGGCAAGGAAGGAGACTCAGGTGTCCCCGCCATCAGGAGTATCCCTGGGGAGAGGGGGAATCAGATCACCACCGGTCAAGAGCAGGGCCAGGAAGAAGACTCAGGCATCTCCACCATCAGGAGTATCCCAGGGGAGAGAGGGAATCAGATCAGGTCCGGTCAAGAGCAGGGTCAGGAAGGAGACTCAGCGCCTCTCCACCATCAGGAATATCCCTGGGGAGAGGGGGAATCAGATCAGGATTGATCAGGAGCAGGGCCAGGAAGGAGACTTAGACCTCTTCACCATGAAGGGTATCCCTGGGGAGAAGGGGAATCAAATCACGACCGGTCAAGAGCAGGGCCAGGAAGGAGACTCAGGCGTCTCCACCATCAGGAGTATCCTTGGGGAGAGGGGGAATCAGATCAGCACCGGTCAAGAGCATGGCCAGGAAGGAAACTCAGGAGTCTCCATCATCAGTAGTATCCCTGGGGAGAGGGGGAATCAGATCAGGACCAGTCAAGAGCAGGGCCAGGAAGGAGACTCAGGCATTTCCACCATCAGTAGTATCCCTGGGGAGAGAGGGAATCAGATCAGGACTGGTCAAGAGCAGGGCCAGGAAGGAGACTCAGGCATCTCCACCATCAGTAGTATCCCTGGGGAGAGAGGGAATCAGATCAGGACTGGTCAAGAGCAGGACCAGTAAGGAGACTCGGGCGTCTCCACCATGAGGAGAATCCCTGGGGAGAGGGGGAATCAGATCAGGACCGGTCAAGAGCAGGGCCAGGAAGGAGACTCAGGCCTCTCCACCATCAAGAGTATCCCTGGGAAAGGGAATCAGATGAGGATGAGTTAAGAGCAGGGTCAGGAAGGAGACTCAGACCTCTCCACCATCAGGAGTATGGCATAGGAGCACCTAGCTTGAGAGACAATTTAGGAGCTCCAGTTCCCCGCTATCCCATAGCCATAGGGACAGTTAGAGGTTTTGTATTGCGACCCACAAGTTCCAAGTTACCCCATTGCAAATATTGATTTCCAGAATGTTAAAAAAAATTGTGAATTTTTGTAAAGTGATTGTCTGTTTTAGCCAGGACTTTGTCCCCAGAGCCGGGCTCCATCGTTCCCATCTGTCTAATATCTTGACTATGCGGAGACAGGACCTCGGCCGCAGACATGACCCACAAGTGGAACACTTAATCTCCAAATCCAAAAATTAAAGGCAGCAAAATGCAGAAAGCGCAGGTTACCATGGAAACAGCTGTAAAAGTAAATGTATGCATAATTACATGAGATAATGAGCGGTGTCGGCCACCTCCGGTTCACTCTCCGGTCCCGTCTGAAGCTGTGGTATCACAGGACGCCGCGCATCCGGGTTCACAGGAGCGAGAGTCCTCAGGAAATTATCTGCATTTTATGAATATATCGGAATATTGTGTGACGGATAATGACTGCAGTCAGATCAGTATACTGACCCCGGAAGACGCCAGTATCAGGTCCGCGGGGTCTCCGCAGCCGCGAGAATAGTAACTTCATTTTGTTTAGAATGGTGAAAAAATCATTAAAAGACACAATAAATATGATATCAATCCACCAATCTAATAAATGTATCACCCGTAACTCATATCTATCATGGCTGCAGCAACCGTACATCACCAAGCACAATGCCGAGCCGTACATCACCAAGCACAATGCCGAGCCGTACATCACCAAGCACAATGCCGAGCCGTACATCACCAAGCACAATGCCGAGCCGTACATCACCAAGCACAATGCTGAGCCATACATCACCAAGCACAATGCCAAGCCGTACATCACCAAGCACAATGCCGAGCCATACATCACCAAGCACAATGCCGAGCCATACATCACCAAGCACAATGCTGAGCCGTACATCACCAAGCACAATGCCGAGCCGTATTTCACCAAGCCCAATGCCGAGCCATACATCACCAAGCACAATGCTGAGCCATACATCACCAAGCACAATGCTGAGCCATACATCACCAAGCACAATGCTGAGCCATACATCACCAAGCACAATGCTGAGCAGTACATCACCAAGCACAATGCTGAGCACTACATCACCAAGCACAATGCTGAGCCATACATCACCAAGCACAATGCTGAGCCATACATCACCAAGCACAATGCTGAGCAGTACATCACCAAGCACAATGCTGAGCACTACATCACCAAGCACAATGCTGAGCCATACATCACCAAGCACAATGCCGAGCCATACATCACCAAGCACAATGCCGAGCCGTACATCACCAAGCACAATGCCGAGCCGTACATCACCAAGCACAATGCCGAGCCGTACATCACCAAGCACAATGCCGAGCCGTACATCACCAAGCACAATGCCGAGCCGTACATCACCAAGCACAATGCCGAGCCATACATCACCGAGCACAATGCCGAGCCGTACATCACCAAGCACAATGCCGAGCCGTACATCACCAAGCACAATGCCGAGCCGTACATCACCAAGCACAATGCCGAGCCGTACATCACCAAGCACAATGCCGAGCCGTACATCACCAAGCACAATGCCGAGCCGTACATCACCAAGCACAATGCCGAGCCGTACATCACCAAGCACAATGCCGAGCCGTACATCACCAAGCACAATGCCGAGCCGTACATCACCAAGCACAATGCCGAGCCGTACATCACCAAGCACAATGCCGAGCCGTACATCACCAAGCACAATGCCGAGCCGTACATCACCAAGCACAATGCCGAGCCGTACATCACCAAGCACAATGCCGAGCCGTACATCACCAAGCACAATGCTGAGCCGTACATCACCAAGCACAATGCTGAGCCGTACATCACCAAGCACAATGCTGAGCCATACATCACCAAGCACAATGCCGAGCCATACATCACCAAGCACAATGCCGAGCCATACATCACCAAGCACAATGCTGAACCATACATCACCAAGCACAATGCCGAGCCGTACATCACCAAGCACAATGCTGAGCCGTACATCACCAAGCACAATGCCGAGCCGTACATCACCAAGCACAATGCCGAGCCGTACATCACCAAGCACAATGCCGAGCCGTACATCACCAAGGGCAATGCTGAGCGGTACATCACCAAGCACAATGCAGAGCCGTACATCACCAAGGGCAATGCTGAGCCGTACATCACCAAGCACAATGCCGAGCCGTAAATCACCAAACTTTTTCTTTACTTTTTTTATTTTTTTATTTTACTAGTCCCCCTAGGGGGCTATAGCGATCAGCAATCCGATCGCTCTGTCCTGTCTGCTGATCACAGCTATACAGCTGTAAACAGCAGATAAGATCACTTCCTGATTCATTCGGCTTCGGGCCGAGTGAAACTGAGAGTGACTTGTCATAGCTACAGGTGTCATCACATGACCCTGTGCTACCATGGCAACCACCAAAGTCAGAAAGTCATGTAATCACGCACGTGACTTCCGGTGGGGGCGGCGGTAAGTGAAAATCATGGCCATGTGCATATACATCTCGCTGCCAGACTTTGGCAGCGAGATGTAAGGGGTTAAATGTTGCGAGTGGAAGCGATTCCACTCGTAACATGCAGGCACACAGGTCAGCTGTTGAAAAAAGCTGATATGTGCGCAGATCGCCGCATCCTGCCTGCGCCAGGGGGCGGGGCTTAACGTCACATGCTCCATGACGGATAGATCCGTCAAGGGTCGTGAAGGGGTTAATTCTATTAATACAAAATTATTTTTTTAATCTAATGTATGTCGTTGGCGCATTTTCCTTATATGATCTACATTTGTCTTGCGCTGACGCAGGGTACATGCTGCCTTTCTACTTACACCTTTTGTGAGCAAGGTTTAGATCAGTTAGGAGCTAGCCTAGGAGCAGAGAGGTCGTGGTGGTTTTTGCTGCTATTGTCGGCTGCGGTTTGTTACCAGTTGTTTGTTTTTGTACTCCCTCCTTTCCCTTGTTTTTCCTTACCTGACTATCATTGGTTGTTCCTTGTGTAGGTTTTAGGTGTGTATTAGGTTTATTTAACCCGTCTGTATTTCATTATTGGTGGGGTTTTTTGGGATCTCCATCCTGGACTTTGTTGTCAGAGCCAGGACAGGGGTCAGGACCAGGTCGGAGGCACGGACCTCCCTACCTTTAAGGGTACCTCCATGAGTAAGGGTGAGCTCAGGGACCCCAGTCTCAGAATCTGCATAGGGTTTCCTGTGTCCCCTGGCCATTCATTACACACCCAACTGTGACACAATAACCAGCCTTACCATTTTCCTTTGGTCATATCGAGTATGGCTGCACGGTGGGCCCATCTCGCGCAGAAGATCGCGGACGAGGTGAGGTGTCTGCGTTCCGAGATGGTGCAGCAGCTGAATCAGTTCATGGGCCTTTTGGTGGCGGACGTATCTGCACCTGAATCTAAGGTGGCCCTCCTTGATACGTTTTCAGGGGGGAGGGATAGGTTCAGGGTAGGAGCCTGTCACCTGTATTTTAGGCTCCGTCCTCATTCTACGGGGACTGAGGCCCAGCGTGTGGTGGTCGTCATTTCTTTGTTGCTGGGCGATCCTCAATCCTGGACCTTCTCTCTACCGGCGATTCAGAGGCTAAGCGGTCGGTAGATGATTTCTTCGTGGCTGTGGTCCTGGTCTATGTTGAGCCTGATGGTGTGTCCCTGGCAGAATCCCAGCTCCATGTGGTGGGGCCTTTGTCGTCAGGGCCCGGACAGGAGGCAGGGCCAGGTTTGAGGCCCAGACCTCCCCTCCTTTAGAGGTACCTTCGGGTGTGAGTGTGAGGTCAGTGGTCTGCATAGGGTTTCTGTTTCCCCTGGCCATCCATTACACATCTGGCTGTGACATTGTAACTGGTGATGAGCGGACACTACCATGCACGGGTGCTCAGTACTCGTAACTAGTGATGAGCGGGCACTAACATGTTCAGGTGCTCAGTACTCGTAACAAGTGATGAGCGGGCACTACCATGCTCGGTACTCGTAACTAGTGATGAGCGGGCACTACCATGCTCAGGTGCTCAGTACTCGTAACTAGTGATGAGCGGGCACTACCATGCTCAGGTGCTCAGTACTCGTAACAAGTGATGAGCGGGCACTACCATGCTCGGTACTCGTAACTAGTGATGAGCAGGCACTACCATGCTCGGGTGCTCAGTACTGGTAAGTAGTGATGAGCAGACACTACCATGCTCAGGTGCTCAGTACTCGTAACAAGTGATGAGCGGGCACTACCATGCTCGGTACTCGTAAGTAGTGATGAGCGGGCACTACCATGCTCGGGTGCTCAGTACTGGTAACTAATGATGAGCAGGCACTACCATGCTCGGGTGCTCAGTACTCGTAACTAGTGATGAGCGGGCACTACCATGCTCGGGTGCTCAGTACTCGTAACTAGTGATGAGCGGGCACTACCATGCTCAGGTGCTCAGTACTGGTAACTAGTGATGAGCAGGTGTGACACCCTGGGCAAGCCAGGGGTCACAGGTCATGCACCAACACACCCTACATCCCAGTTAGGAACACCAAAGCTAACCAAAAATCCTTGTTGCCTTCCTCCAGAGGCTGATGATTCACACCAGGGGGTGGGTCAGGCGGTTGGCTCCGCCCACCGAGGAGTTCACAGCTCTGGAGGCGGGAAGTACCAGGCAGATAGAGTTTGGAGGAGGAAGTAGGAGTGGAAGATTAGCCCAGGCAGGGCTCGAGTGAGGAGCTAAGTGGAGGAGTAAACAGGAGTAAAGTGAAGGAAGTAAAGTGGTAAAGGAGGAAAGCAAGAGTGGTGACAGGAAAGAAAGAGAGTGGAAAGCCTGAAGTTGGTCCAGCTGTGTGCAGGACCGGGTCAGCAAGGTCAGCAACGACGGTGACTGTCCAGAGGGGTGACTGTTCGGGAGTTCCTGGAAGGACCGCGGACGGGTAGTGGCCCGGCGGTCTGGAGCAGAGGGCAAAGGACAGTCAGCACCAGGGCAGGGGCCTCTCGGACCCCGGCAAGGCTAGGAGTCGCCATAATTTGCCGAATCCGTCAGTGAAGGGGACGTCGATCCCCCAACAACCAAGTCCCGATTGAAGGCAACAGTCCAACCATTAAGGAGGAACACCGCCACCGCCAAGGCACCAGTTCATCAGGGCCAGCGTCTGCGGGCAAAGTAGTGCTCCTCCGGTCCAGCTTGAAGCCGGGGAGCGGGTTACCGGTGGGAACCCATCGCTACCAACTTAGAAACATCAGGTGCAGGTCAGAGGGACATCACAGTTACCTACTGGGAGAGCAAGTGCAGCCGTCCATGGGAACCGTCTTTCCAGCCGTGTGGTTTACCGTAAAACTGTGTCAACGTCTCAGGCTGAGTACCACAGTGCCGCAAGGCACAGCGCTGCCCCCGCGTCCCTGCGCCCACCAGGCCCTGCAAATCCCATCTCATCACCGGGCCCCGGGATCACCAACCCCTACCCACGGAGGGGCAACGCAACACCTGGCTGCTCCGCATCACCATCCCCGGGATCCCCATATTGAGCAGCGGTGGTGAAATCACCACAACCGTGGGTGGCGTCACGGACAATAAACTATCCCCACACCCAACAAACCCCCTTTCACTCACGGGCGAGGAGTGCCGCTCGAGAACCCCCGGGATCCGGCCCACAGCTCGAGCCACCACTGAGCAGCAGCCGCCGGACCCGAGCAGAAGGGGGTGAGCGCGGTGTGCTGACACCCTCCTCCCCGCCCGCGACACAGGCACTACCATGCTCGGGTGCTCAGTACTCGTAACTAGTGATGAGCGGGCACTACCATGCTCGGGTGCTCAGTACTGGTAAGTAGTGATGAGCGAGCACTACCATGCTCGGGTGCTCAGTACTTGTAACTAGTGATGAGCGGGCACTACCATGCTCGGTTGTTCTGTACTCGTAACTAGTGATGAGCGGGCACTACCATGCTCGGGTGCTCAGTACTCGTAACTAGTGATGAGCGGGCACTACCATGCTCGAGTGCTCAGTACTTGTAATTGGTGATGAGCGGGCACTACCATGCTCGGGTGCTCGGTACTTGTAACTAGTGATGAGCGGGCACTACCATGCTCGGGTGCTCGGTACTTGAAACTAGTGATGAGCGGGCACTACCATGCTCGGGTGCTCAGTACTTGTTATTGGTGATGAGCGGGCACTACCATGCTCGGGTGCTCGGTACTTGTAACTAGTGATGAGCGGGCACTACCATGCTCGGGCGCTCAGTACTTGTTATTGGTGATGAGCGGGCACTACCATGCTCGGGGGCTCTGTACTCGTAACTGGTAACTAGTCCTGACCCAGTTCTCTAGCGATCTCCTCCATCCAGTGTTACTGTCCCTTTAATGCTTCCAATAGCCACAATTGACTGTGAGGAGCAAGTTTTTTTCTACAATTTGCCAGGGTCACCGACCTCCTGGACTGCGCAATTCCTCTGAGCAAACAATAAGCTGCATTAGTAGGACACCGACTCTGTGCAAATTTGGTTTAACCCATTTAAGTTCCTGAATCCTCCCTTCACATATGGAAGATCAGAGAAATGACGACATATCCATCCAGGGTGTTAAGGTTGGGGGAGGGGAATAGGCCCATGTCCGACTCTTCTGCTGTCGATGGCTTGAAGACACAAGACATGGGTGATCTGGAAAGTGGATGATGGACAGGGGACTGGATCTGGAAAGTGGATGATGGACAGGGGCCTGGACCTGGAAAGTGGATGATGGACAGGGGACTGGATCTGGAAAGTGGATGATGGACAGGGGACTGGACCTGGAAAGTGGATGATGGACAGGGGACTGGATCTGGAAAGTGGATGATGGACAGGGGACTGGACCTGGAAAGTGGATGATAGACAGGGGACTGGACCTGGAAAGTGGATGATGGATGGGGCCTGGACCTGGAAAGTGGATGATGGACAGGGGACTGGACCTGGAAAGTGGATGATGGACAGGGGACTGGATCTGGAAAGTGGATGATGGACGGGGACTGGATCTGGAAAGTGGATGATGGACAGGGGACTGGACCTGGAAAGTGGATGATGGACAGGGGACTGGATCTGGAAAGTGGATGATGGACGGGGACTGGACCTGGAAAGTGGATGATGGACAAGGACTGGATCTGGAAAGTGGATGATGGACAGGGGCCTGGACCTGAAAAGTGGATGATGGACAGGGGCCTGGACCTGGAAAGTGGATGATGGACAGGGGACTGGACCTGGAAAGTGGATGATGGACAGGGGACTGGATCTGGAAAGTAAATGATGGACGGGGACTGGATCTGGAAAGTGGATGATGGACAGGGGACTGGACCTGGAAAGTGGATGATGGACGGGGACTGGACCTGGAAAGTGGATGATGGACAGGGGACTGGACCTGGAAAGTGGATGATGGACAGGGGCCTGGACCTGGAAAGTGGATGATGGACAGGGGACTGGACCTGGAAAGTGGACGATGGACAGGGACTGGATCTGGAAAGTGGATGATGGACAGGGGCCTGGACCTGGAAAGTGGATGATGGACAGGGGACTGGACCTGGAAAGTGGATGATGGACGGGGACTGGACCTGGAAAGTGGATGATGGACGGGGACTGGATCTGGAATATGAAGGATCATCGATGTATCCTGGTCACTTTGTGATATAATAATTCGCCGAGAAGAAAAACACTGAGACCGATTCTTGTTTTAAATTTATTTATTAGCATTAGGCAGTGAACCAATAATTATAATAATAATAATACAAGGTTTAATTGTATTAAAATTGATCAAAAAGTGTTGTTCAGTATTAGAGAAGTATTTGGGAATTCCAGGCTCAACCATTAGAGAAGTATGGCTGACCTCTCCCCTTGTCTATAGGGTATATCTGAATTGCAGATCTGGACCTTTTAGGCTTTGTTCACACTTTGTGTATTTGGTGCAGATTTTACAACTGGATTGATAAAATTAAATCTGCAGTGTTTATGCATGGAGAAAAAAAAACCCTCCATATTTCATGCCAGGCCGGCAGATTACCTGCAAGATTTAAGGATCCACAGTGAAATGAATATGTAAAATCAGCTACAGAAATCGGCATGCTGTAAATAAAAAAATAAAAACAGCATAAAAAAAAGCTGATTTCCATATGGATTGTGCCCCACACAGACTGGAATGGGGGTGAGAGGAAGATAAACTCACCCACTTTCCTGGGGCGGAAAAATAAGTTGTGTGTAAAATCCGCATCAAACCTGCGAGGTGTGAACGCAGCCTAAAAGAGCGGAACTGCCCCAGATTAAATAGAAGACAGCAATCTTTCTCCAATACTGATCGCCCCCTTTTGTTGTATGTCTTTGGAGTGTGGGAGGAAACCGGAGACCCCGGAGGAAACCCACGCAAACACGGGGAGAACATACAAACTCCTTGCAGATGTTGTCCGCAAAGCACCAGTGTAAATCACCACTGAGCCACCGTGCCGCCCATACTGCCTGCCTGATGCCGCACATGCAATACAATTTACACTCCAGGAATATCATCCTCACCTCTTAATGACTTTAGGACAAAAACAGAACAAATAAATATGGAAAAAAATCATCTCTACGAGAAAAAGGGTCAAAAATATCGCAGATGGATGATAAACGGAAAAAACGTGTCTGGTCATTGAGAGGTTAAGGCTCACAATGTACATAATATACAAAAATACAATTAACTGCTACAATATACATAATATACAAATATACACTTAACTACTAATTAGGATAAGCCTCACAATATACATAATACACAATAATCTGCTAATTGTCTGTAGTGAACCAGCTCTGTCCGTGTATGAGCGTCCTCGTCGTGTGACGTCCGTCTGTGTTCTGTAATGTGTAAGGTATGTTCACACTGTGTCTTTTTTTTCCTGCCCCTAAAACCGTCGGGGATGAAGCGCTCGAGAATATTTTTTTGCTTTTTATTAGCGTCTTCCCGTTTTATCCATCGGATTAAAAAGAAGTACAAAAATGCTGATAAAAAGCAAAAAAAACGGATAAAAAAGGGATAAAATTTACACTGAAAGATTATCGTGAACAAGCGAGCGTTCGCTCACGACATCTTTACATGCACACTGGCGATCACTATATATAGCAGAACAGGGACTCCTCTCCCATCACCATCCACGGCAGGAACACGGCGTGGCGATGGGAGCAGAAGTCGCTGGAGCGGACTCCGGTGGTGACGTAACAGCCCCTCATCAGAACAAGCGGAAACAACGCTGGTCCTGATGAATCGGGCCCTGCTACAAAAGCTCCATATATATAATAAGCAATATGTCACGCTCCCCGGGTCCTCTGCTCCGCTCCCCGGGTCCTCAGCTCCGCTCCCCGGCTCACCTGCCACGCTCCCCGCTCTCCAGCCTCCGGTGCCCGTCCTTCCCAGGCCCCCTGGTCTCCGATCCCGGCGTCCGACGGCTTCCCAGGTCCTGGCCGGCTCCCCTGCGTCCTCCTCTCAGCTTCCTTCCCTGGCTTCTGGCACCCGGGCCGCGCGCATGCGCATTAGGGCGCGCGCGCGGTCACTGACCCTTTCTTAAAGGGCCAGCGTCCATTAACAGGAAATGATGCAGAACAGGTACAGGGTATAAAGGGGTTATTGTCCAAGGGGGCGGGGCCTGATCTTCGTGCTTTCCCAAGCTAGGAGTCAGGTCTCCTTGTGTTTTGTGAGATACTTACCTCTCTATCTTCTAGAGCCGATCCTGCATCGCCATCCGGTCCTGCGGTACCTCGAACCCCGAACGCTGCCCATCTGCCATCCTGACAGTCCGTACCATCTCGGATCCCTGCGGTGACCCGTCATCTCGCTCCAACGGTTCCGGACCCCGCCTGACACCATCACGGCTTCCGAACCTGAGATCCGTCACCCGGATCCACCTCCAGGGTCTACCCGTCCATCTGGCCCTAACACAATAGGATAAAACATATGCCCCGATGACCCCTTTTTCACTCGTTTTGTGTTTTTGGCCGAAAAATGCCCTTAAAAAGTTGTCAAAAAAATGATTAAAAACGTTACTCAAAAACGGAAAAAGCGTCGACAAAGCGCTTCAGGAAACAAACAAAAAAACGTTCAGACGCCGAAAAAACGCCAGAAATAAGTGATCGTCCTGAAAAACGGATGATCACTTAACAGAAAAGACACAATGTAGTGTGTGATCCGTCTTGTGATCGTTTTGAGGCTTCAGATGGATACTGTCACAAGAGCGGTATTTTCATTGACTTGGCCCCACTCACTAACCTGAACTGAAAACAGAGAATTTTTATTAGGAGACATGAAAAAATAATGTTATTAGCACCAAAACCCCCTGAACGTGCCCTAAGAATACAGGCCCCTCCATACATACCTGCTGGTGTCGTCCTCATTGCTTTGTGAGTGTTATACAAATGGAAAGGTCCAGAACCAAATCGAAGCGTCTGTAAGAAAAGATTACTTATATCAAAACAAGATCACAGATTCAGGGAAGAAAGAAGTGATGGGAGGAGAGAGATGGAGGAGGAACGATGGTACAACCGGGAGAGATGGAGGAGGAACGATGGTGCAACCGGGAGAGATGGAGGAGGAACGATGGTACAACCGGGAGAGATGGAGGAGGAACGATGGTACAACCGGGAGAGATGGAGGAGGAACGATGGTACAACCGGGAGAGATGGAGGAGGAACGATGGTACAACCGGGAGAGATGGAGGAGGAACGATGGTACAACTGGGAGAGATGGAGGAGGAACGATGGTACAACCGGGAGAAATGGAGGAGGAACGATGGTACAACCGGGAGAGATGGAGGAGGAACGATGGTACAACCGGGAAAGATGGAGGCGGAACGATGGTACAACCGGGAGAGATGGAGGAGGAACGATGGTACAACCGGGAGAGATGGAGGAGCAACGATGGTATAACCGGGAGAGATGGAGGAGGAACGATGGTACAACCGGGAGAGATGGAGGAGCAACGATGGTATAACCGGGAGAGATGGAGGAGGAACGATGGTACAACCGGGAGAGATGGAGGAGCAACGATGGTACAACCGGGAGAGATGGAGGAGGAACGATGGTACAACCGGGAGAGATGGAGGAGGAACGATGGTACAACCGGGAGAGATGGAGGAGGAATGATGGTACAACCGGGAGAGATGGAGGAGGAACGATGGTACAACCGGGAGAGATGGAGGAGGAACGATGGTACAACCGGGAGAGATGGAGGAGGAACGATGGTACAACCGGGAGAGATGGAGGAGGAACGATGGTACAAATGGGAGAAATACACACTACAAAGACATTGTACTTCCACTGACATGTAACATACAGGACACATGTATATACAGATATACACTACAAAGACATTGTACTGCCCCTCACATGTAACATACAGGACATAACCCTAACCCTAGCCTTGCTGAAAAATTTCCAGATCATCACCGATCCTCCTCCAAATTTCACAGTGGGTGCAAGACACTGTGGCTTGTACACCTCTCCAGTTCTCCGTCTAACCATTAGATGACCAGGTGTTGGACAAAGCTGAAAATTAGACTCATCAGGGAAGATTACCTTACTCTAGAATTTGGGCAGATTAAACTTTGTGAAGGTCGTATTAATAAAGCCGCATACAAGCTTATCCTGGACAAACAGCTGCTTCCTTCTGCTCAGGCAATGTTCCCCAACTCTGAGGACTAGTTTTTCCAGCAGTACAATGTGCCATGACACACAGCTAGGTCAATCAATGTGTGGATGAAGGACCACCACATCAAAACCCTGTCATGGCCAGCCCAATCTCCAGACCTCAACCCCATTGAAAACCTCTGGAATGTAATCAAGAGGAATATGGATAGTCACAAGCCATCAAACAAAGAAGGATTGCTTAAATTTTTACACCATGAGTGGTATACGGTCACCCAAAAGCAGCGTGAAAGACTGGTGGAAAGCAGCCAAGACGCAAGAAATCTGTGATTATAAATCATGGTTATTCCACAAAATATTGATTTCTGAACTTTTCCTGAGGTAAAACATTATTAGTATTGTTGTTTCTTAATGATTATCAACTTTTTTGCCAGAGCTGTACAGTATGTGAGGATGGTGGGTGTGCCGCTGTGGTACATACCTTTTAGGAGCCTTTTGGGAGCCTTTTAGGCTAGAGTCACACTAGCATATGGCATCCAATGCCTATCATCCGATACGATATGCCAGTGACCGAGGTCATGTGAGTGTGTACACATCTGGGGATCAGGTTTCTGCTGTAGATGAGCTCCCCCACAGGTAGCCTGTAATATGCACAGGACAGAATCCATGTGCAGGTTGATGCTTCTTACACACTCACATTGTGACTCTAACCTCACCACGAATCGCCTCCATCTTCGTCCTCTGTGTCCCTGTGAATGTGCAGATCTGACTGCGGGCGACGTTCTTATGGAACTAGGTCATTGTGATGTCATAGCATAGAACGTCTGGATCCTCGTGATGTCATAGAAGGCAGTGATGTCATCAGAGCTTTTGATGCCACGTGGTCTTTTCATTTGATAGCAGTAAATCTATATATATAATTGCCTTATTCTGTCTGTCTGTCTGTCATGCTCCAAAATTGTGTCACGGTGACATTGTGTCACCGTGACATGTCCTTACGGTGACACAAAGCTGATTGGCCGCTGGGTTCGCCATGGCCCCGCCCCCCCACACGGATTGGCCTCTCGCCCCCGCTGCGCCCCCACACGGATTGGCCAGCCGCTCGCCCAGGCTCTGCCCCCCCCACAGATTGGCCTCTCGCCCCGGCACCCTGCAGGCATTGGCAACTCGCCCACGCCACGCCCCGCCCCCCTCACGCAATAGACGTTAGCTCTCGCCCCCCGCATTGCCCGAACTGACACGGTCACAAAGCCACGAATCCCAGGTGAGTACTGTACTCCCCCCCCCCCTTTCCCCCCTCACCAACGGGAGCCCACATCAGCGTACGCCGCCGCCGTATGCTGGTGTTGGCTCCCGTGCGAGCGGGGGACGTGTTGCGCTGGTAACCATGCTTGCATAGTTACCAGTAAATCAAGGTCCTGCACACGCACAAACATAACAGCACACACACACGCATACACACACACATCAGATCGCACTCACTCTCACACACACCTCACACACACACCTCACACACACATCGCATCCACACACTCACAGCATCCGGCGATATCGCTTGCTTCTCGGCCTCGATACTGTGCTGTGAGCTTCAAGGACCTGCCGGAGGATCACATGGCCAGAAGCATGTGGTATTTCCGGATGTTGTGACTGTGAGCGCGTATGTGCGATATCGTCAGTGTCTGTGTGTGTGAGTGTATGCGATCGGGTGTGTGTGAGTGTATGCGATCGGTTGTGTGTGAGTGTATGCGATCGGTCGGGTGTGTGTGAGTGTATGCGATCGGGTGTGTGTGAGTGTATGCGATCGGGTGTGTGTGAGTGGATGCGATCGGGTGTGTGTGAGTGGATGCGATCGGGTGTGTGAATGTCGGCAGAGGAGCACGGCGTGCTGGAGGAGGCTGGGAGCAGAGAGGCTGATCATGGGGAAGGCTGGGAGAGGGAGGCTGATGCTGGGGGAGACTGGGAGGGGAAGGCTGATGCTGGGGGAGGCTGGGAGGAAGGAGGCTGGGAGGAGAGAGGCTGATCCTGGGGAAGGCTGGGAAGGGGAGGCTGATGCTGAGGGAGGCTGGAAGGAGAGAGGCTGATGCTGGGGGAGGCTGGAAGGAGAGAGGCTGAGGCTGGGAGGAGAGAGGCTGATGCTGGGGAAGGCTGATGCTGAGGGAGGCTGGGAGGGGAAAGCTGATGCTGGGGAAGGCTGGGAGGACGGAGGCTGGGAGGAGGCTGATCATGGGAAGGCTGGGAGAGGGAGGCTGATGCTGGGGGAGACTGGGAGGGGAAGGCTGATGCTGGGGGAGGCTGGGAGGAAGGAGGCTGGGAGGAGAGAGGCTGATCCTGGGGAAGGCTGGGAGAGGGAGGCTGATGCTGGAGGAGGCTGGAAGGAAAGAGGCTGATGCTGGCGGAGGCTGATGCTGGGGGAGGCTGGAAGGAGAGAGTCTGATGCTGGTGGAGGCTGATGCTTGGGGAGGCTGGGAGAGGGAGGCTGATGCTGAGGGAGGCTGGGAGGAGGGAGGCTGAGAGAGGTAGGCTGAGAGAAGAGAAGCTGATGCTGGGGGAGGCTGATGCTGGGGGAGGCTGGGAGAGGGAGGCTGATGCTGGGGGAGGGTGGGAGGAGGGAGGCTGGGAGGAGAGAGGCTGATGCTGGGGAAGGCTGGGAGGAGAGAGGCTGATGCTGGGGACAGAGAGGAGAGGCTGATGCTGGGAGGAGAGAGGCTGATGCTAGGATGAGAGAGGCTGATGCTGGGAGGAGAGAGGCTGATGCTGGGAGGAGAGAGGCTGATGCTGGGGGCAGAGAAGCTGATGCTGGGGGCAGAGAGGCTGATGCTGGTGCAGCATGGGGGATGGAGCACGATGGGGGGGTGCGCAGCATCGGGGATGGAGCATGATGGGGGGGTGCGCAGCATCGGGGATGGAGCACGATGGGGAGTTCACAGCATGGGGGATGGAGCACGTTTGGGAGTGCGCAGCATGGCGGGTGGAGCACGTTTGGGAGTGCGCAGCATGGGAGATGGAGCACGATGGGGGTTGCGCAGCATAGGGGATGTAGCACGATGGGGAGTGCGCTGCATGGGGGATGGAGCACGATGGGGAGTGCGGAGTATGGCGGATGGAGCACGTTTGGGAGTGCGCAGCATGGCGGATGGAGCACGTTTGGGAGTGCGCAGCATGGCGGATGGAGCACGTTTGGGAGTGCGCAGCATGGGAGATGGAGCACGATGGGGGGTGCGCAGCATAGGGGATGGAGCACGATGGGGAGTGCGCTGCATGGGGGATGGAGCACGATGGGGAGTGCGCTGCATGGGGGATGGAGCACGTTTGGGAGTGCGCACCTCCCCCCAAAACACACACACACACACACACGCGCGCGCGCACTGCACAACACACCACACACCACACACACACACACACACACTGGGAACCACAAACAACTGCCCTACACAGACACCCACACACACAGACAACGCTGCGCACACACAGCACCCAACACACAAACACAGCGGCACACACAAATATACGCACATACCGCACAACACACACATTGCACAAAACATACCTCCCCCCAAAACACACCACACACACACAAACCGCGCAACACACACACAACGCTACAGACACACAGCGCTCCACAAACAACGCAACACACGCAACACACATACAACACCGCTCTCACCCCCCGTCACACCCAGACAACACTCAGAACATGTACAGCCCCTACCCAAACACTTGGTAACTACACACAACAACATCTATATAACAAAAATCATACATGAACTACACAATACGTAAATTCTAGAATACCCGATGCGTAGAATCGGGCCACCTTCTAGTAGGGAATAAAAGACAAGTAAAGAAATCTAGTTAAATATCTTCAAAATAAAGAAATATACCCCCTTATAAAGAAACCATGAAATATCATCTAATATAAAAGAAAGATAGTGCACAAAGAACCAAAAAACAGATGACTCCGATGGCCTCCCCCCACTATGAACCCTCAGCCCCCACGTGTAAAGGAAAGGGTCAGAGACTAAGGTATCAGGAAGACCCCTAACAAACCCCCTCTCCAATGGCCTCCAATGGGGCAGGTACAAGCTCTGACAACCACTTACACTAGTATTGTGACCTTTCTAATAAAAATACCAGCAAAAATAATAAAAGTGGTGTAACTTTAGATGTGAGGCTCAATAGGGAGTGGTTCTCAAAGTTACATCTAGAGTCATTCATTCTTTGTGGGACATTTACCCAACACCAGGGCCCATCAGCAGTGTCCATCCCTGCCGCCCTGTATCTTATATGTCACACCCCAGGACAGTTATGGAAACTAATAAAACCCAACTAGAACCGGGGACCTTTTGGTTTCACATTTGGTTTTCAGAATTTGGGGAACCCCCTAATGGACACTAAACAGACCCCATTACACATTAAGGGATAAGGATTATTTTTTTTAAAGTCCATCATGTGACTAATACAGTTCACAACAAAACTGCCTACTATGTTGTCCTCTCCAAACTGTCCCCCCCTCCTCACATTGTCCCCCTACACAGTATGATGGCTACCACAGCCGCCCATATAGTATATCCACAACAGCCCCCTAATATACACTATGATGTCCACCACAGCCCTCCCATGCAGTACGATATCCACCACAGCCTCCAAATATATAGTATGGTAACCACCACAGCCCCCCATATATACAATGATGTCCTCCACCATTCCCTATATACAGTATAATGCCCACGACAGCACCACACAGTATAATATCCACTACAGCCACTTAGTATATAATATGATGTCCACCACAGCCCCATATACAATATGGTCACCACAGCCGCATATAGAGTATAATATCCCCCACAGATCTTTATATAGTATGGTCAGCATATCCCAAAATTTAAGGTCAATAACAGTCGTTAATAAAGTATGGTCCCCTACAGCCCCCTATACAGTATTGTCACCGCAGTTCCCGTTACAGTATGAAGTTTCCACAGCACCCAGTATATTATCCTATGTAGTATGCTTTCCCCACAGCCCCCAGTATAATGTCCTCCACATATCCTATGTAGAATGCTATCCCCACAGCCCCCCAGTATAATGTCCCCTACATATCCTATGTAGTATGCTATCCCCACAGGGCCCAGTATAATGTCCTCCACATATCCTATGTAGTATTCTATCCCGACAGCCCCATTATAATATCCCCCACATATCCTATGTAGTATTCTATCCTCACAGCCTCCAGTATAATGTCCTCCACATATCCTATGTAGTATTCTATCCCGACAGCCCCAGTATAATATCCCCCACATATCCTATGTAGTATGCTATCCTGACAGCCCCCAGTATAATATCCCCCACATATCCTATGTAGTATTCTATCCTCACAGCCTCCAGTATAATGTCCTCCACATATCCTATGTAGAATTCTATCCCAACAGCCCTCAGTATAATATCCCCCACATATCCTATGTAGTATGCTATCCCCACAGCCCCCAGTATAATGTCCTCCACATATCCTATGTAGTATTCTATCCCCACAGCCCCCAGTATAATATCCCCCACATATCCTATGTAGTATGCTATCTTCACAGCTCCCAGTATAATGTCCTCCACATATCCTATGTAGAATGCTATCCCCACAGCTCCCAGTATAATATCCCCCACATATCCTATGTAGTATGCTATCCCCACAGCTCCCAGTATTATGTCCCACACATATCCTATGTAGTATGCTATCCCCACAGCCCCCAGTATAATGTCCCCTACATATCCTATGTAGTATGGTATCCCCACAGGGCCCAGTATAATGTCCCCTACATATCCTTTCTAGTATTCTATCCCCACAGCTCCCCAGTATAATGTCCCCTACATATCCTATGTAGTATGCTATCCCCACAGCCCCCAGTATAATGTCCCCTACATATCCTATGTAGTATGCTATCCCCACAGCTCCCAGTATAATGTCCCCTACATATCCTATGTAGTATGTTATTTCCACAGCCTCCAGTATAATGTCCTACACATATCCTATGTAGTATGTTATCCCCACAGTCTCCCATATAATATGGTCTCGTTACAGGAATTAGAATTAATATTGTTGTAAAAAAATGAAGATATGGGGGTGATAAGAGACATCGCTGGATGAGGGCTATGACAGGGGTCTTAATATACAGGGTGGGCTAGGGGGTTTGTTTATATGTAAAATCACCCCTAAAACCCATCCTACATTCATGATATATGTGAGACTCATGAAAAAGTAGAGTCCCTGTGGGTGGAGATAAAAGGAGAGAGAAAGAATAATAAAATACTGATAGGGGCATGTTATAAAGAAGAAGGCATGGACGCTGGGCCGTACAGGCTCTCTGCTCCTTCACCACAGAGAGTCAGTGTGTGTGTATAGCTCGGTGGTGTGTGCGACACTTATTGGTTCCTTCAGGCTGATGTCTATCACCCGCTGCCTGTCCCCATCATAGATGAAGTAGTGAAACACGTGACACTGGAGTTCTCTTGGCAAACCAAACTTTAACAGTTTATTCCTTTCACTGCATTGATAGACATGGCCTGAACTTCTCATGGTCTTGCGGATACTGCATATTGGGGTACTCTCTCTCGACCTATCCCCACTAACTTGGATCTTGTCTGTATTGTCCCCACAGCCAGCCCCTCTTGTAATGTCCCCACAGACAGCCCCCTCTTGTAATGTCCCCACAGCCAGCCCCTCTGTAATGTCCCCACAGCCAGCCCCTCTTGTAATGTCCCCAGAGCCAGCCCCTCTTGTAATGTCCCCACAGACAGCCCTTCTTGTAATGTCCCCACAGCCAGCGCCTCTTGTAATGTCCCCACAGACATCCCCTCTTGTAATGTCCCCACAGACAGCCCCTCTTGTAATGTCCCCACAGCCAGCCCCTCTTGTAATGTGCCCACAGACAGCCCCCTCTTGTAATGTCCCCACAGACAGCCCGTCTTGTAATGTCCCCTCAGCTAGCCCCTCTTGTAATGTCCCCACAGACAGCCCCTCTTGTAATGTCCCCACAACCAGCCCCTCTTGTAATGTCCCCACAGCCAGCCCCTCTTGTAATGTCCCCACAGCCAGCCCCTCTTGTAATGTCCCCACAGACAGCCCCTCTTGTAATGTCCCCACAGACAGCCCGTCTTGTAATGTCCCCACAGACAGCCCATCTTGTAATGTTCCCACACCCAGCTTCTCTTGTAATGTCCTTACAGACAGCCCCTCTTGTAATGTCCCCACAGACATCCCCTCTTGTAATGTCCCCACAGACAGCCCCTCTTGTAATGTCCCCACAGCCAGCCCCTCTTGTAATGTGCCCACAGACAGCCCCCTCTTGTAATGTCCCCACAGACAGCCCCTCTTGTAATGTCCCCTCAGCTAGCCCCTCTTGTAATGTCCCCACAGACAGCCCCTCTTGTAATGTCCCCACAACCAGCCCCTCTTGTAATGTCCCCACAGCCAGCCCCTCTTGTAATGTCCCCACAGCCAGCCCCTCTTGTAATGTCCCCACAGACAGCCCCTCTTGTAATGTCCCCACAGACAGCCCGTCTTGTAATGTCCCCACAGACAGCCCATCTTGTAATGTTCCCACACCCAGCTTCTCTTGTAATGTCCTTACAGACAGCCCCTCTTGTAATGTCCCCACAGCCAGCCCCTCTGTAATGTCCCCACAGACAGCCCCTCTTGTAATGTCCCCACAGACAGCCCCTCTTGTAATGTCCCCACAGACAGCCCCTCTGTAATGTCCCCACAGACAGCCCCTCTTGTAATGTCCCCACAGCCAGCCCCTCTTGTAATGTCCCCACAGACAGCCCCTCTTGTAATGTCCCCACAGACAGCCCCTCTTGTAATGTCCCCACAGACAGCCCCTCTTGTAATGTCCCCACAGACAGCCCCTCTGTAATGTCCCCACAGACAGCCCCTCTTGTAATGTCCCCACAGCCAGCCCCTCTTGTAATGTCCCCACAGACAGCCCCTCTTGTAATGTCCCCACAGACAGCCCCTCTTGTAATGTCCCCACAGCCAGCCCGTCTTGTAATGTCCCCACAGCCAGCCCCTCTTGTAATGTCCCCACAGCCAGCCCCTCTTGTAATGTCCCCACAGCCAGCCCCTCTTGTAATGTCCCCACAGCCGGCCCCTCTTGTAATGTCCCCACAGCCAGCCCCTCTTGTAATGTGCCCACAGCCAGCGCGTCTTGTAATGTCCCCACAGCCAGCCCCTCTTGTTATGTCCCCACAGCCAGCCCCTCTGTAATGTCCCCACAGCCAGCCCCTCTGTAATGTCCTCACAGCCAGCCCCTCTTGTAATGTTACCACATCCAGCCCCTCTGTAATGTCCCCACAGACAGCCCCTCTTGTAATGTCTCTTGTAATGATCCGTAACCATGGAAGACCACCATAAATCATTGGTAAAAGGTGACAAGAGCATTGGCAACTAATCTGGCCTCCAGCCCCTTACTAACCATCAACACTAGAAGTAGCCGAGGAGTGAACTAACATCCCGTGCACCGCAAACCCAGCCGGAGAACTAGCTATCCTAAAGGAAGGAAAGATGAATAACTCTCTGCCTCAGAAAATTGCCAAAGAATAGCAAGCCCCCCACATTCAAAGACTGCGGTGATATAGGAAAACACAATACACAGATAGATGATAGGATTAGCAAAAGTGAGGCCCTACTGACTAAATAGGACAGGATAGGAAAGGGGCTGATGGTGGCCAGAGAAAAACCCTACAAAAATCCAAAAACCTGATAGTACAAAAAGCCCTCAGATCGCTAGATCTGAACTCCGTCCTATACCAGGCGCTCTTGTCATACCAATGAACAGAAAGAAGGAACCATTACAAATTCAAGAAGCAACAAACACATGGACTTATGGGATCAATACTCCAAACATAGCTGCAGGGAGCTTCCCAGTTAAGCAACTGAGAGGGAAGATCCCTGCATGCAAATAAACTGACAATAACCACAGCAAATGAAAAACTCAGATAAGAGCAAAAAGAACCAAACAAAAAAAGAGCCAAGCACTTATCTGGGGTAGATGTGGTCTGGAGCAGGATGAAGCAGGCTCGTGTACAAAGAACAACTGACATCCGGCATAGCCTGCTAGCAGACCAGGGTTTAAATAGGCAAAGAGTTAGCAATGGAAACGCCCATTGCTCCAGCACACCTGGTCTCTGTCCAAACCATTCCTGGCCACAAGAGGGAGCCTCACAGCAGCAAAAGCATAACTGACATTCACAACAGTACCCCACCCTTGAGGAGGGGTCACCGAACCCTCACCAACACCACCGGGTCGCTCAGGATGAGCATGATGGAAGGCGCGAACCAACCTGTCCGCATGAATGTCAGAAGCCACAACCCAAGAGTTATCCTCCTGCCCATAACCCTTCCATTCCACAAGGTACTGAAGCTTTCGCCTGCTGCGACGGGAATCCAGAATTTTTTCAACCTCATACTCCAGATCTCCTTGTACCAAAACAGGGTCAGGAGGCGCTGCTGCAGGAACTGCCGGCTCCACATGTTTCTTCAACAAGGACTTATGGAAGACATTGTGAATCTTAAATGACGCAGGCAGAGTCAAATGGAAAGATATAGGGTTGATAATCTCCGAATTCTTATAAGGTCCAATAAATCTGGGCTTAAATTTAAGAGATGGAACTCTCATGAGAATATTTTTAGAGGACAACCACACCATGTCCCCCACTTTAAACCGGGGACCAACAGTCCGACGCCGGTTGGCAAATTTCTGGGGAGATTCTTGGGATTGAAACAATTTATCCACTACCTGCCCCCAAATCTGCTGCATTCTGTTTACCACCGAATCCACCCCCGGACAGTCAGACGCCTCAAGCTGCCCCGAGAGGAACCTGGGGTGATACCCAAAATTGCAGAAAAATGGGGACACAAATGTGGTAAAGCAAGCTCTATTGTTAAGGGCAAATTCAGCCAAAGGCAAAAACGAAACCCAGTCATCCTGATCCGCAGAAACAAAACACCGTAAATAGGTCTCCAGGGTCTGGTTAGCCCTTTCAGTCTGACCGTTGGTCTGAGGAGGAAACGCCGAGGAGAAAGACAGCTGAACACCCAATTTGGAGCAAAAAATCCTCCAAAACCTGGATACAAACTGCACCCCTCTGTCAGAAACAATGTTTTTGGGAATACCATGCAAACGAACAACATGTTGGAAAAACAAAGGCACCAACTCTGATGAAGACGGCAACTTAGACAGGGGAACCAAGTGGACCATCTTGGAGAATCTATCACAGATCACCTAAATCACAGTCATGTTTTGAGAGACGGGAAGCTCTGATATAAAATCCATAGAGATGTGCGTCCAAGGTCTCTTAGGTACCGGCAAAGGCAATAATAGCCCACTAGAACGTGAACAACAGGGCTTGGACCTAGAACAAACTCCACACGACTGCACAAAACTACGGACATCCCGGGACAGGGAAGGCCACCAAAAAGAGCGTCTCACAAGATCCCGAGTACCAAAAATGCCAGGATGACCCGCCAAAACAGAGCAATGAACCTCAGAGACAACTCGGTCTCTCCATTGGTCCGAGACAAACAGTTTCCCCGTAGGACATCTCTCAGGTTTCTCCCCCTGAAATTCCGCCAATGCCAAACGGAGATGAGGCGAAATGGCCGAGAGAACTACACCATCATTCAGGATAGTAGACTGCTCGGGAACCTCCAAAAAATCAGCGCAAAAACTCCTGCGCTCGGCTGCAGCCAAGTTGCTCGGATCCGTCCTCGTCGGTGGGTGGCTCGAGCGCCTCCGGACCCGGGGTCACTTCGCTCTGAAAGGGGATGGCGCTTTGAAGGGGTTAGGTTTGCGGCTGGAGCCGTGGTTTTGGTTAAATTCGTGACGCCACCCACGGGTTGTGGTGAATGTGGACACCACCGCTGCTGTTTACTAGGCGCCCGGGGGAGATGTTGCGCAGCAAAGGTGTTAACTTCTCCGTGGGCAGGGGGTGATGGCACCGGGACCCGATTGGGATGGTATGTCGGTGCTTGGCGGTGCGCAGCCCGACCGAGGGCACAGTTGTACTCACTATGATTGATGCACAAGAGTCTCTGGTAAATCAAGATGATGGTGGTCGGTGCCCGCAGCCGGCTGCGTCTGGTCCCCCACTCGGGTTGGTGGTCTCCGCCTTTCTCCTGCACCTTGTACTGTAGCTCTGGGCTGCCTGTGCTTCAGCAACGGGATCCCGCTCCCCGGCGTTGTGTATGTCGGGAGACCCCGTTTTCCCGCAGACGCTGGCCTGTGGGATCTCTCTCCCTATGTGGTGGCTTTCTATCCCACTCGGTGGGCTGTTGTCTTTAGTCAGGACTTGGGTGGGAAAGGACCTAAAGTCCAGACCTCAATCAGTTAATTAACATGGTCCACTGTTTTCTGGAGCTCGTTTCAGGGTCTGAGTACCCCCCTTTGTGCTCCGGTTTCCAGTCGGTTCCCCGGTTCGGTACCGGCGGGCCACTACCCTGTCCCGGTCCCTTACGATTTGACTGAGCAGTCTTCTCGGCTCCTGCAGGCTGAGGCCACTGTATCCCTCCTAGCCAGAGGTGACTGGGCTCCAACCCAGACACCTGGTGTTAGACTGCGGCAGACCTGGGCACAGGCCTGCTTCTGCACTTGAACTTCACCACTTCACTGTCAAAGCTCAACTGTTTGTTTTTCCTGCCTCAGGACCTGTGAACTCCTCGGTGGGCGTGTCCAACCGCCTGGGCACGCCCCCTGGTGTGTCCATCAAACCCTGAGGGAGGTGACTAGGGTTTTAAGGTTGGCTGATGTTACCTTATTAGGGGACAGGTGTTATGCAAGGGCCTACCTGTGACTACCTGGCTAGTCCAGGGCATCACACAAGTACAATAACGAGCCGTACATCACCAAGCACAATGCCGAGCCGTACATTACCAAGCACAATGCTGAAACGTACATCACCAAGCACAATGCCGAGCCGTACATCACCAAGCACAATGCCGAGCCGTACATCATCAAGCACAATGCTGAGCCATACATCACCAAACACAATGCTGAGCCATACATCACCAAGCACAATGCCGAGCCATACATCACCAAGCACAATGCTGAGCCGTACATCACCAAACACAATGCTGAGCCATACATCACCAAGCACAATGCTGAGCCGTATATCACCAAGCACAATACCGAGCCATACATCACCGAGGACAATCCTGAGCCGTACATCACCAAGCACAATGCCGAGCCATACATCACCAAGCACAATGCTGAGCCGTACATCACCAAGCACAATGCTGAGCCGTACATCACCAAGCACAATGCCGAGCCGTATATCACCAAGCACAATACCGAGCCATACATCACCGAGGACAATCCTGAGCCGTACATCACCAAGCACAATGCCGAGCCGTACATCACCATGCACAATACCGAGCCGTACATCACCAAGCACAATGCCGAGCCGTACATCACCAAGCACAATGCCGAGCCATACATCACCAAGCACAATGCCAAGCCATACATCACCAAGCACAATGCCGAGCCGTACATCACCAAGCACAATGCTGAGCCGTACATCACCAAGCACAATGCTGAGCCATACATCACCAAGCACAATGCTGAGACATACATCTGTGAAGCCCCACAGGTGTAGTGTCGGTGCATTACCTTCAGGGACTCCACTCGGCTGGATCTTGTCACAGGTAGGAGATCTTCTTCTTGTCGTGACGCCACTCTCAGTATTGCGGCCAGTAGGGACCGCCACTGCAGGTTGAGGGTCGCCTGGGGCTGATGGTGTGTGCAGTTAGTTGGAATAGCCTCCTGAGAGTGAGGCAAGCCCCAGGGCCCGGTGTAGGTGCGTAGTACCACAAGGCGCAGAATGACTCAACACAGGCAGGATGTCTTTCAGGGTTTTTACTCACAGTTGATGGCAGGGTGAGTAACCCGGGCGTAGCTGGGATGAACCAAGTGGGAACCAGGTGTCCTTCAGGCTGACTTGTGAGGGTGACTACTAACTCGCCTTCCTTAGCCCTTGGTGGTTTGGGGTAACCCCGACTTTGAGTCCCTATGGGGGTCACCCAGGGAAGATGCTGCAGCCTCTCTCCCCTTCGTTTGCCGTTTGCTTGTCGCCTGGACCAGGCCACTCCAGCTGCTTGCCTCCTGTGACCTATGGGCCCTAACTGTGGCTACGTGGCTGCGGCTTTTGTGGTGTTGTGGCGTGGGCTTTGAGAGCCCCACACCGGCAGGTTTAGCAAAAGAAAGCTGGATCTATCTCCGCTTCGGGATCTGCCGCCCGTTTGGGCCTGGTACTCTCTAGCAGTCTCCTTACTTCCCACTCCGTGCTCTCTCTTTAGCTGAAGATGGATTTCGGGTAGCCCTCCTAGTTGACCGTTCTCCCCCGTCGGTAGCCACTGCGCGGACGCTGTCAGACTGCACAGCCCCAGGGATCTGCTCCTCACTCGAGCTCCCTGGACTCTACACTGCTCTGGCTCACTGCCCCTCCTCTCCTGTTCTTGCCTACGCCACCTAGCAACCAGACTCTCTTACCACACCCCTTGAGAGGAGATGGAGGCTTTTGGCCCCCTCCACTGTTCCAGTGAAGGTGAAGGCTTTTCCCCCTCCTGGGATCCCCAGGGGTCCTCTCATGGGTACATGTGTGAGACCTGATCACTATGCGCCTGTGTTCCACACCCCGGTCAGCCTTCTGGATTACCTGTGTTGTACTGTCCCCAGCATGGGTGCAGTACTCAGTGGTGCCTGACCAGGTCAGGGGCGCCACATTCCCCCTTAGTTATCACCAGCACGTCCTCGGGCTGCAAGACAACATTTTAAAAAATGCATAAAACATTAAAACATGTAAAACATTTTAAAAGCACCAGGTACCATACATCACCACCCTCCACCCACAAGTCCGTTAACCCACCCAAAACCCTTTCACGTTGGCCGCGACTTCAGCCACTTCTGGCAGGATGTAGAGGCGGCTTTCATGGGCTGGTGGTTTCAGGGTATACCTGGCCTGGTGGATCCGCGCCTTCAGCCTCTTCTGGCAGGATGCAGAGGCGGCCTCCACAGTTGGTGCTGACCAGGTACCCTCTTTGTGGTGGAGAGCCAGGCCCCATAAACAGGCATGCTCTCTGGTCGCAGGTGAGCCAAGGCCCTATATACGGACGGGCTCCTCCTGGTTGCAGACGAGCCAAGCCCCTAAACAGGCTGACTCTGGTGGTGGTGGTGCCCTCTGGTGTAACTATTTACACTGCGAGAGTTTGTGGCTATAGCCAGTTCATAGCCTTAAGGTTTATTTCTCACAATAGTTTATGTGGGCACATACTTGAACTTTAAAACGTTGCAAAACAAACTTTCCAAACTGGTCAAAACTTGCTGTACTTTACTTAACTTATGCAGACTCCTCTTCACCAGGGCT
The DNA here is from genome assembly GCF_048569485.1 of Anomaloglossus baeobatrachus. Classification (NCBI taxonomy): domain Eukaryota; kingdom Metazoa; phylum Chordata; class Amphibia; order Anura; family Aromobatidae; genus Anomaloglossus; species Anomaloglossus baeobatrachus. The sequence continues at coordinate 194,505,432 of NC_134362.1, read as the reverse complement.
TGGGCCTGTAGGGCTGCGGCACCTGTTGCTTTCTTGACCTTTTTCCTCATCTGTAGTTGTCTCGTCAGTAGGTCTTTGGTCTTTTCTTTCTTCTTCTTTGGGACATGGCACTACATCTAGGGCATACCACCCTCTTTCTCCTTGGTGCATGGTGAACTGTACGGAGTCTCCCATCTTTAAGTTTCTGCCAGGGTGTCCTCTGGGCAGATTAGCTCTGACGTCTCTCCTATTAACAAAAATGCCTTCTTTGATACCAGGTGCTACGATGAACCCGTATCCTGACTTGAGGCTGAAGTCCTCCACTACTCCTCTGCAAAGGGGTCCTCGGACCTGTGCTTTGGCTCTTCTCAGGAACCTTTTCTCTTGTAGGTCTCTGGCCGTGATGTCATCTCTCTGCTCTGGGGATGGCGGTGCAGGGGAAAACTGAGTTCTGCTGCGGTGCTGTGTCTTGCGGGCTGGATTCTGCGAAGTGCAGCTTACAAGCTCCCAGGTAGGGCGGTTGGGCAGGTCTTCTTCGTCAGCAGGAGGTGTCAGGTCTTCCTCGTCAGCAGGAGGTGTCAGGTCTTCCTCGTCCCAGCGGGAATATGGCAGCATCTCCGGCTCTGGGACTAGCACTGCTGCTGGCTCCGGGGGCAACTCCTCAGCTTCTTGCCCTCCTCTCCCCCTTAGTTCTTCGCTGCACTCTGGCCGTGGCAGCGCCGGGGATGAGTGTTCCTCAGCTGGCCCAGGCGGTGGACTCTTCAGCGTGGTTGCTGCAGGGGTTGCCTTAGGGGTGTGCGGAGGGAGCATGTATCGGTCCACCATCTCCTGTGGGAACTTGGCCTCCATGTCAGCCTTCAGCTGCCAGTATGCGGGGTCCTCCCCCAGCGTGGGCTTTCCAGCAGGGACCTCTTTGGACTCGGGAGCGGTGTCTGCTCTGGCCTTGCAGGCCGGGGTAAATGGTGATGCAATCTCTTGGCGGGCCGCGCCCTGTATGGCGGCGGCCTGGTCTTGGCGGGCCGCGCCCTGTATGGCGGCGGCCTGGTCTTGGCGGGCCGAGCCTGGCGTGGCGGCGGCCTGGATCTGCGTCGCTGTTGCGGCCAGTTCTTGGCGGGCCGGACTGGGCATTGCAGCCGCGGTCTGAATTGGCGTCGCATCCTCGATGGGGTCCGTGCAGGCTGGGCTGGGCGTCGCTGCAGTGATCGGGGCTTGACGGGCCGCACCTGGCGGGGCTGCGGCCTGGTTCAGCATCTCACTTGCGGCTCGGACGAGCGTCGCTGCTGCGGTGGGGTCTTGGCGGACTGGGCTCAGCAGGGTGGCAGCCTGGGTCAGCGTCACACCTGCGGCACGGATGAGTATCGCCGTGGCAGTCGGACCCTTGCGGGCCAGGCGGGGTGTCGCTGCGGCGGCCTGGATTTGGCGGGCCGCACCTAGCGTGGCTGCGGCCTCGCTCAGCGTCGCCGCGCCAGGCGCCTCTTCTGGGACCGCGGTCGTAGCAGCAGGGGTCGGAGCACTTGCGCTGGCCGGGGCAACTCTGGACTCACCCATCGGTGGCACCATCGGGATCTGAGTCGTCGCCGCTCGATCTGGCAGGCGTCGCGCGGCTCCCTCCTCGTAGGTCCGAACCGCCGCAGCCATCTCCAGAAGCTCCATGCGTTCCTCTCTGAGCTGTCGCATAATCCTGGCCTCCAGCTGATCGCAGAAGATAGCAAGCTCCCGGCACCACCAGGCAGCAGAGCCTGGTTCTGGGTATCCACGTCCGGACTCCATTTCTTCTCTCTGCAGCAGCAGGCTTGTGGCTCTCTTTCCTTCCCGCCGTCTCCGGACGCTTCCGCTCTCTTCACAAGCGAGGTCAGAACTCTGCAGGGGATCTCTGGGTAGCCACACCTCTTCGTGGGCGGTAACTTCTCCCAGCGCGGGCTGCTGTTGTTTTTCAGCGCGCTTTTCATGGTGGCAATATGGCGGCGCTTCCAATTTTTCAAGCGGACCACCCAGGCACATGGTCACCTGTCTCAACAGGTCTAGTCCTTATCCTGTTCGTGACGCCAGATGTGAAGCCCCACAGGTGTTGTGTCGGTGCATTACCTTCAGGGACTCCACTCGGCTGGATCTTGTCACAGGTAGGAGATCTTCTTCTTGTCGTGACGCCACTCTCAGTATTGCGGCCAGTAGGGACCGCCACTGCAGGTTGAGGGTCGCCTGGGGCTGATGGTGTGTGCAGTTAGTTGGAATAGCCTCCTGAGAGTGAGGCAAGCCCCAGGGCCCGGTGTAGGTGCGTAGTACCACAAGGCGCAGAATGACTCAACACAGGCAGGATGTCTTTCAGGGTTTTTACTCACTTCAGGTGGCAGGGTGAGTGACCCGGGCGTAGCTGGGATGAACCAGGCGGGAACCAGGTGTCCTTCAGGCTGACTTGTGAGGGTGACTACTAACTCGCCTTCCTTAGCCCTTGGTGGTTTGGGGTAACCCCGACTTTGAGTCCCTATGGGGGTCACCCAGGGAAGATGCTGCAGCCTCTCTCCCCTTCGTTTGCCGTTTGCTTGTCGCCTGGACCAGGCCACTCCAGCTGCTTGCCTCCTGTGACCTATGGGCCCTAACTGTGGCTACGTGGCTGCGGCTTTTGTGGTGTTGTGGCGTGGGCTTTGAGAGCCCCACACCGGCAGGTTTAGCAAAAGAAAGCTGGATCTATCTCCGCTTCGGGATCTGCCGCCCGTTTGGGCCTGGTACTCTCTAGCAGTCTCCTTACTTCCCACTCCGTGCTCTCTCTTTAGCTGAAGATGGATTTCGGGTAGCCCTCCTAGTTGACCGTTCTCCCCCGTCGGTAGCCACTGCGCGGACGCTGTCAGACTGCACAGCCCCAGGGATCTGCTCCTCACTCGAGCTCCCTGGACTCTACACTGCTCTGGCTCACTGCCCCTCCTCTCCTGTTCTTGCCTACGCCACCTAGCAACCAGACTCTCTTACCACACCCCTTGAGAGGAGATGGAGGCTTTTGGCCCCCTCCACTATTCCAGTGAAGGTGAAGGCTTTTCCCCCTCCTGGGATCCCCAGGGGTCCTCTCATGGGTACATGTGTGAGACCTGATCACTATGCGCCTGTGTTCCACACCCCGGTCAGCCTTCTGGATTACCTGTGTTGTACTGTCCCCAGCATGGGTGCAGTACTCAGTGGTGCCTGACCAGGTCAGGGGCGCCACACATCACCAAGCACAATGCTGAGCCGTACATCACCAAGCACAATGTTGAGTGTTACAGGAAGCACAATGCCGAGCCGTACATCACCAAGCACAATGCCGAGCCGTACATCACCAAGCACAATGTCGAGTGTTACAGCAAGCAGAGGAGCGGAGCCATTGTATCTGCAGAGGGTCAAGCGCCATATTATTGTCTATGGATTTACATTGTGGGGGGTCAGAAAAGCTCATTTAGGGGGTGCACAAATCCACTATTTGGAGAAAAGTATCTACCATAGATTGGAATAAAGTGGGAACTGCCGGCCATAGAGCCTTAAAAGGAATACTACGGCCATTTTTTCAGTGCTAAGAAAGACATTTACCAGATAAAGACAAAACGGCCGATAACACTTCAGACGGTGTCTCCTAAGCCCCATTTACCATATGCTGCACTTACAACAATGTTCTCCAATTCCCTCAGCAGTGACTTGATTGTGAGTTTCTGAACTGCAGCAGTGAAGTGGTTAATGTCTGGGAGTTTTCACTGGACCTTGGTGCAGAGACCACATTGGTGCTCCACAGCCCCCAGACCAAAACCCTGCGACTCTCCTCCTACCTGCCGGGATCCCTGCCACCTTTCCCGATTCATCAGCCTGGCGTAACATTCCCAACCTCCATTTTCTTCCATTCTATCTGAACCATTTCTTTAAAGGGAATCTGTCAGCAGTTTTTTGCTATGTAATATCAGAGCAGCATCATGTAGGGACAGAGACCCTGATTCCACTGATGTGTCACTTACTGAGCTGTTTGCTGTCATTTTCATTCAAATCCCTCTTTTCTCTGCTGCAGATCTAGCAGAGCACATCACTGATTGGCTGCTTTCTAGGCACACGTCTATCAATCAGTGGTGGGGGCAGTGCTAGACAGACCAGGAGCTATGAGACACCTCGTCCTGCAGTGATAATCTCCTGCTGATTAAACACTAATTTTATTGAAACATCAACACAAGTAAGTCCCATTAAGTGACACATCGCTGGAATCAGAGACTCAGCCCCTACTTTGAATAAATCTGAGTAAGTAATGCACTTTCTCCTGTGCCGTGAACGCTCCTCAACGCCCAAGTTTACTTCAAGGACTTCCAAAGATAAAAATTAATACTTATATAGCCTGCTGTCACATATAGGATCACATAGCATCTTATATAGCGTGCTGTCACATATAGGATCACATAGCGTCTTATATAGCCTGCTGTCACATATAGGGTCATATAGCATCGTATATAGCCTGCTGTCACATATAGGATCACATAGCGTCTTATATAGCCTGCTGTCACATATAGGATCACATAGCGTCTTATATAGCCTGCTGTCACATATAGGATCACATAGCGTCTTATATAGCTTGCTGTCACATATAGGGTCATATAGCATCGTATATAGCCTGCTGTCACATATAGGATCACATAGCATCTTATATAGCCTGCTGTCACATATAGGATCACATAGCGTCTTATATAGCCTGCTGTCATATATAGGATCATATAGCATCTTATATAGCCTGCTGTCACACATAGGATCATATAGCGTCTTATATAGCCTGCTGTCACACATAGGATCATATAGCGTCTTATATACCCTGCTGTCACATATAGGATCACATAGCATCTTATATATCCTGCTGTCACATATCGGATCACGTTGCGTCTCATATAGCCTGCTGTCACATATAGGATCACATAGCATCTTATATATCCTGCTGTCACATATAGGGTCATATAGCATCTTATATAGCCTGCTGTCACATATAGGATCACATAGCATCTTATATAGCCTGCTGTCACATATAGGATCACATTGTGTCTTATATAGCCTGCTGTCACATATAGGGTCACATAGCATCTTATATAGCCTGTTGTTACATATAGGATCACATAGCGTCTTATATAGCCTGCTGTCACATATAGGATCATATAGCATCTTATATAGCCTGCTGTCACATATAAGATCACATAGCGTCTTATGTAGTCTTCTGTCACATATAGGATCATGTAGCGTCTCATATAGCCTGCTGTCACATATAGGATCACATAGCGTCTTATATAGCCTGCTGTCACATATAGGATCACATAGCGTCTTATATAGCTTGCTGTCACATATAGGGTCATATAGCATCGTATATAGCCTGCTGTCACATATAGGATCACATAGCGTCTTATGTAGTCTTCTGTCACATATAGGATCACGTAGCGTCTCATATAGCCTGCTGTCACATATAGGATCACATAGCGTCTTATATAGCCTGCTGTCACATATAGAATCACATAGCGTCTTATATAGCCTGCTGTCATATATAGGATCATATAGCATCTTATATAGCCTGGTGTCACATATAGGATCATATAGAGTCTTATATAGCCTGCTGTCACATATAGGATCACATAGCATCTTATATATCCTGCTGTCACATATCGGATCACGTTGCGTCTCATATAGCCTGCTGTCACATATAGGGTCATATAGCGTCTTATATAGCCTGCTGTCACATATAGGATCATGTAGCGTCTCATATAGCCTGCTGTCACATATAGGATCACATAGCATCTTATATAGCCTGCTGTCACATATAGGATCATATAGCATCTTTTATAGCCTGCTGTCACATATAAGATCACATAGCGTCTTATGTAGTCTTCTGTCACATATAGGATCACGTAGCATCTCATATAGCCTGCTGTCACATATAGGGTCACATAGCGTCTTATATAGCCTGCTGTCACATATAGGGTCACATAGCATCTTATATAGCCTGCTGTCACATATAGGATCACGTAGCATCTCATATAGCCTGCTGTCACATATAGGGTCACATAGCGTCTTATATAGCCTGCTGTCACATATAGGGTCACATAGCATCTTATATAGCCTGCTGTCACATATAGGATCACATAGCATCTTATATAGCCTGCTGTCACATATAGGATCACATTGCGTCTTATATAGCCTGCTGTCACATATAGGGTCACATAGCATCTTATATAGCCTGCTGTCACATATAGGGTCACATAGCATCTTATATAGCCTGCTGTCACATATAGGATCACATAGCGTCTTATATAGCCTGCTGTCACATATATGATCACATACCATCCTATATAGCCTGCTGTCACATATAGGATCACATAGCATCTTATATAGCCTGCTGTCACATATAGGATCACATAGTGACTTATATAGCCTGCTGTCACATATAGGATCCTATATCATCTTAAGGGATTAATCTGATTAAACTTTGTAAAACTTTTCGGGAACTTTCCTGAATCCCTGGTAATGATTCTCTCTGGATCAGAATACATTTCTCAGGCTTTTTCTTCTTACTTTCCCATATTTATTATAATGAGGCATCTTCATTATACGGCCCCCGAGGAGCAGAGATTGATATAAAGTCTTCCCAATCTATCTGTCATTTGCCCCCTATGAAGTATCATATGAAAAGGGCCATTGATACGTTCTTTTATTGAGCGCTCACAATGAGGTCCGGTAGATTTTACGTTCGCGTAATACAAGTGGATACAGCGCTGTCACATATTAGCAACTTCTCGCTGTGAGAGCGCAGACGGCCCGACGGCCCCGGAATAGTAATCTGGGACAAGGAGACGTTCAAATACTGGAAACAATCACCAAAAAAGACTAAAATGCAAATTCAGGGAGGCCAAACCGTCTCCTAGAGCGACGAGGCACTTATCTAATTTAATTGCCCACATATTGTAAAATAAGTGAACCCCTGATATTATATATGTTGCCTTGCAAAAGTATTCATACCCCATTAACTTTTCCATGTTACGCCCACATTTGGGATTTCGTGTGATATACCAACACAAAGTAGCAAGTATTTGTAATGTGTAAAGGCAGTGATACATGATTTGCTAAATATTTTGAAAATATAAATCTGAAAATTGTCACATTCGTATTCAGGTATATGTAGTCTCATACTCCTAAATAAAATCCTGAGTGACCAATTGCCTCCAGAAGTCATTAGTAGGTTGGGTCCACCTGGGTATGAATTCTTCTCAGTATAACTACAGCTGTTCTGTGAGGGCCTCAGAGGTTTTGTGAGAACATTAGGGATTAAATAGTATCATAAAAACCAAGGAACACACCAGACAGGTCAGGGATAAAGTTGTGGAGAAAAGTAAATCAGGGTTAGATTATAAAAAATAGCCCCAAGGTTAAAAAAAAGCCCAACATAAAAACCAAGGAACACACCAGACAGGTCAGGGATAAAGTTGTGGAGAAAAGTAAATCAGGATTAACGTATAAATATAGCTCAAGCTAAAAACCAAGGAACACACCAGACAGGTAAGGGATAAAGTTGTGGAGAAAACTAAAGCAGGGTTAGGTTATTTAAAATAACCTAAATTAAAAAATCAAGGATCACATCAAAAAGGTCAGGGATGAAGTTGTGGAGAAAAGTAAATCAGGGTTAGGTTATAAAAAAATAGCCCAAGCTAGAAACCAATGAACACACCAGACATATCAGGGATAAAGTTGTGGAGAAAAGTAGATCAGGGTTAGGTTATAAATAATAACCCAAGCTAAAAACCAAGGAACACACCAGACAGGTCATGGATAAAGTTGTGAAGAAAAGTAAAGAAGGGTTAGGTTATAATAAAATAGCCACAGCTTAAAACCAAGGAACACACCAGACAAGTCAGGGATAAAGTTATAGAGAAAAGTAAATCAGGGTTAGGTTATAAAAAGTAGCCTAAGCGCTGAACATCTCATGGAGCACTAGTTCAATCCATCATCCAAAAATGGAGGGAGGACGGCACAACTAAAAACCTACCAAGGCATGGCCATCCACCTAAACTGACATTCCAGAGAAGGAGAGCACTAATTAGATAAGCAGCCCATAGGCTCATGGTCACTGGAGGAGCCACAGAGATCACAGCTCAGGGGGGAGCATCCATCCAGAGGACAAGTATTAGTAGTATACTCCCCAAATATGGAAGAGTGGCAAGAAAAAAGACATTTTTGAAAAAAAGAAGCCATAAGAAGTAAGGTTTGCGGAGGGAAACTTCTGGTTTCAGCTGTATATACAGTGCAGGGTGCAATATTCCGGCTTCTCTATGTGATTACATTGTATATATATTCTGGTACTGTTGTAATCCACTTCCTCATCACTGCGCTCACACAAATCCTGCGGTAATGCATGTACACCGCGTTCTGTGGAAAGTCACGTACAGAGACACCTGTGGACTCATTGATCTGTGATTAATTTAATCAGGCAAAGGTCGCACGGTGGGAATTGCGGTGACGTTGGATCCGCCGGAGGTTGTGATCATCCTCCTCTCTGGTGACACAATGCCATATGTGAATCCAGCAGAAAACAAATGACTGGAAACCTGGAGCTGCGCGTCCTGGGATGTGGAGCAGTATACTGGGGGCGCGCGCTCCCCCCACAGATAGCAGGCACTACGTGTTCTACAATTCACATTTCATGCAATTGTTTCACTTAAAGGGGAAGAACCCTATATACAGTATTCTGCCATACATCATCTTTAAAGGAGATCTGTCAGCAGAAATTGACTGTACAAACCAAGCAACTGACCATGGTAGTGCCCGCTGTAACAGTGTGTCCCTCCCCCGCCCGTGCTCATGGTGTAATAGTCTGTCCCTCCTTTGTACTGCTTCTGGTGGAAGATTATTTGTTCTTCTCAGCAAGGGACTCCTCCAATCCACAACGTCTAGAGTCCTTTCATGAATCAAATGTACAGGGGGAGGTGGGCCCTTCTGACCACCTAAGGGGCTGATCCCAGGAGAGGAGAACAATAAGACCCATGTTAGGTCAGTTAGTTGGATCTCGGCTGGAGAAGCATTAGGATCTATGGCTGAGGCTGGATCCTAGTGCCTGTGTATGGACTGTTACAGACTGGAGATCAGTGGCCACGTGGTATTGTGTTTTGTTGTTCACTCGTGAAGACCATTGCCATATTTTCTCTGGTGTTGGAATACCGGGCGGTGCCCCTGGATCTGTTGTTTTGTTGTGGACTCCTGCAGACTTTAAGGATTTATATTCATGTTTGGTGCTTTATCTTTGTGGTTCCAATAAAGCCCTTTGCATTGTTCCTCGGCCTGGCGTCCCTTACTGCCCTGTCGCATACCCCGTCACAAACTGGTGGCAGCGGCGGGATCAGAGCAGAAGAAATGGAGGACAACGACCCATCAACCTCTGGAACCAAAACCTCAGGATACAGGAACTGGACTTTGTCGAGCCTCAAAACAAAGGCGCGTGAATTAAGAGTCGGCTACAAAGGACTCTCCAAGGACCAACTAATTGAGGCTTTGGAAGGAGCTTGCCTGCAAGATAGCACTGAGGAAGGATTTCCACAGCAAGGGGAGGAAAGACGGGAGCTGGAGGTAAATACCCCAAAAAGTCAGTGGGTTGTGTGGTATGAGGAGGAGATGGCACTGCTTGGAGATGAGGCCACCATAGAGGATAAGCAAGAGAGGCAGTGCATGGCAGAAGCAGCTAAAAGCTCCAGACAGACTGTAATCCCAGCATCCACCATGAGGGAATTCTCCAGAGTGTCCTGCAAGGACTTTAAGCCATTTAATGAAGCTGCAGGCGACATTGAGGGCTTCTTCCAGGACTTTGAGCATCAGTGCCGATTAATGGAAGTCCCAGAAAGAGAGCGAGTCATACACCTGGTTGGCTTCTTGGAGGGTGGAGCTGCCGACGCCTATAGAGCTATGGACCCTCAGTGGAATTGTGAGTTTGGGGAGATAAAACAGACCATTCTAGAACATTATGCCGTGAGCCCAAATACTTATAGGACTCAGTTCCGTACGTTAGCCTGTGATGGGGAAGTGTCTTTCAAGATGTATACCCACAGGCTTTAACAAGCATGTCATCACTGGCTGGGAGGAGAGGGGAGCCTTAAATTGGGAGACCTTCCTCCAGGTCATCCTGAAAGAGCAGTTCTATGCCAAGTGCGCTACTGAGATCCGGGAATGGGTGCATGAGAGAATGCCGGCATCAGTGGAACAAGCCACCGCTCTGGCTGATGAGCTTCTCACCATCAAGCCTCAATGGAAAAGGCTACTAGTCAGTGAGGAAAAAGCTACAAGCACCCCAACACCTGAGGTTCCCTTGTCCTTCAGTACCCAATGTTCCTCGATCTCCTAGTTCACCACCTCATATGGATACCTGTGTGAATGTGCTTCCAGTTGCTACTGCCACATTTTCTGGAATGCAACGAGGACAGAAAGTAGAAGAGCGAAGATGTTATAGTTGTGGGCATCCCACACATCTGCGGGCCACATGCCCATCTATCCAGTGGAGTCATCTTCCAAATTGACAACCACCTCCAGCAACTGCACCTCCCTATCAGTCACCAAGTTCTCCTACCTACTTCTCTAGAATGCAAACTGGAAGGAGTGAGACGCAGCGCAGATGTTATGGATGTGGGCAGCCTGGCCATCTACAAGTCACTTGCTTGGCTGGTCAAATGAGGAATGACCCTACACCAAATCGACCTGTTAACTATCTACAGCCAAGTACAATGATGGAAGAGGTGTCATCCCTTCAAGTTGACTTGCCTAATGACTCAGACACTCATGTTCTACCACTAGGTATTTATGGGGTGCCACAGCCCCGAGTTCTTTTTATTATCCAAGAAAGCACTTACAGGAGGTTGTACTGGATGGACAGAGAGTTCTTGGGTTTTGTGACTCTGGGGCATTCTCACAATAGCTGATCCCCGAGTGGTTCGGCCAGAGGCGATACAGCCAGTGCCAGGGTTTACCATTGAATTGGCTGGAGGACAAAGGAGAAATATCCCAAAAGCCATTGTAGAAATGGACTTTGGCATTGGGGGCAAGCAATGTGTGGTTGGGGTGATGAGCGGTCTGCCTGCAGATATTCTCCTAGGCAATGATGTGGGAGATATACAATGCCGATTTGTGGGTGCAGGAAGCAGAGTTTAAGTCAAGGAGGATACCAACTGGAGCCTGACCCTTCAACTCTACACCTCCACCATACACTAAAGAAGATGGAGCCAACACAAAATGCTGATGGATTGTCCAGGCAGGAGGAGCCCTGAGTCAGGTCCGGCATGTTTACGTGTGCTTGACAAGCAACCTGTTGAGGTCACTAATCCGTACACAAATTGAGGGGGGAAGGGATTGTAACAGTGTGTTTCTCCCCCGCCTGTGCTCATGGTTTAATAGTCTGTCCCTCCTTTGTACTGCTTCTGGTGGAAGATTATTTGTTCTTCTCAGCATGGGACTCCTCCAATCCACAATGTCTAGAGTCCTTTCATGTATCAAATGTACAGGGGGAGGTGGGCCCTTCTGCCAACCTAAGGGGCTGATCCCAGGAGAAGAGAACAAGGAGACCCATGTTATTCAGTTAGTCGGATCTCGGCTGGAGAAGCATTAGGATCTATGGCTGAGGCTGTGTATGGACTGTTACAGACTGGAGATCAGTGGCCTCGTGGGATTGTGTTTTGTTGTTCACTCATAAGGACCATTGCCATATTTTCCCTGGCGTCGGAATACCAGGAGGCGCCCCCGGTTCTGTTATTTTGTTGTGAACTCCTTGCAGACTTTAAGGATTTATATTCATGTTTGGTGCTTTATCTTTGTGGTTCCAATAAAACCCTTTGGATTGTTCCGTGGCCTGGCGTCCCTCACTGCTCTGCCGCATACCCCGTTCACACCCGCTCATCACTAGTTACCAGTACTGAGCACCCGAGCATGGTAGTGCCCGCTCATCACTAGTTACGAGTACCAAGCACCCGAGCATAGTAGTGCCCGCTCATCACTAGTTATGAGTACCGAGCATGGTAGTGCCCGCTCATCACTAGTTACGAGTACCAAGCACCCGAGCATAGTAGTGCCCGCTCATCACTAGTTACGAGTACCGAGCATGGTAGTGCCCGCTCATCACTAGTTACGAGTACCGAGCATGGTAAGGCCCGCTCATCACTAGTTACCAGTACCGAGCACCCGAGCATGATAGTGCCCACTCATCACTAGTTACGAGTACCGAGCATGGTAGTGCCCGCCCATCACTAGTTACGAGTACCGAGAACCCGAGCATGGTAGTGCCCGCTCATCATTAGTTACGAGTACCGAGCACCTGAGCATGGTAGTGCCCGCTCATCACTAGTTACCAGTACTGAGCACCTGACCATGGTAGTGCCCGCTCATCACTAGTTACGAGTACTGAGTACCCGAGCATAGTAGTGCCCGCTCATCACTAGTTACCAGTACTGAGCACCTGAGCATGGTAGTGCCCACTCATCACTAGTTACGAGTACTGAGCACCTGAGCATGGTAGTGCCCGCTCATCACTAGTTACCAGTACTGAGCACCCGAGCATGGTAGTGCCCGCTCATCACTAGTTACCAGTACTGAGCACCCGAGCATGGTAGTAATTCCTCTGCGTTCAGCCATTTAGCGCGGTGCCCTTTTGCCCACGGCCGGGCCCACTCTCTCGGTTCCCTATATTCTAGCAGGCACAGGGGGCGTCTGGGGCTGGAAATCTATTTTTGATGTTTCTGATTCATTATCCGCACGGATGTGACCGGCTGAAGTCTCCGATCCCCGTGGGGCTCCAAGGAGAAAACAAACTGACAAAATAATGCAGAGAAACAATATACAAAAGAGTCTGCGGAATACACATTCGCTGATATTTACCGCCGGGCGCTCGTCATCATCGCAATCCGAAAATATATGGGCGGATGGAAATAATTATCCTTCAGAATAGAAAAAAAAACAAATCAATGTGATCGACACGAGGAGGGGCGCGACTCCCTCACATCTCTCATCTGCACAACCGCGATAAGCGAAGTGCCAACGTCCGAATCACGCGTGGGGGGGGTGGACAGACCCCCATCAAAGGAAAGCGCCGCCTGCCTGATACGGCTGCACCCGGCCCGATCTTCACAGCCGTGATTGAGTCAATAGCCTTCGGGTATTTTTGCATTTACTCCCCCCGTTGACATTTTCAAAGAATAAACTGGAAATTATGATAGTCATTATTTTATTGCAAAGTTAATCACAAGCACAAGGCAGAGAATGGGTTAAAGGGCACCGATAATAAGCGTGAAAAACACGGCATAGAAAAGCTATTAAAGGAGATTAAAAAATAAAATAAAATATTGTATTTTTTTATTCCCAAAACAGGCAGTGTGTGCTTCTGTAATTCAACCCTATTTACTTCAATGGAGCTGACCTGCAATACAAGGTGCAGCCTGTAGATGGGGGGGGGCGCCGCCATTCTTTGGAGGAAAGTTGCAGTATTTTTAGAATCCTAGATAACCCATTGAAAGAGGCCACACTGCCCATCAGATGAATGCCGGCCGGAGCCCCCGACCCTTCTGGTGTGTCCAGCGGTTCCAGGACGATCACTGTCAGGAGCTGCTGGATTCAACATCTCTGTGTCAGGAGGCAGGTAATTCCTTGTGTACTCAGTGAGAAAACATGCACACTCAGCCGAACCGAGGGCACATGCACACTCAGCCGAACCGAGAACCTATGCACGCTCAGACGAACCAAGAACCCATGCACGCTCAGCCGATCCGAGAACCCATGCACGCTCAGCCAAACCAAGAACCCATGCATGCTCAGCCGAACCGAGGGCACATGCACGCTCAGCCGAACCGAGAACCCATGCACGCTCAGCCAAACAAAGAACCCATGCATGCTCAGCCGAACCGAGGGCACATGCACGCTCAGCTGAACCGAGAACCCATGCACGCTCAGCCGATCCGAGAACCCATGCACACTCAGCCGAACCGAGGGCACATGCACGCTCAGCCGAACCGAGAACCCATGCACGGTCAGCCAAACAGAGAAGCCACGCACGCTCATCCTAACCGAGAACCCATGCACACTCAGCCGAACCGAGAACCTATGCACGCTCAGCCGATCCAAGAACCCATGCACGCTCAGCCGAACCGAGGGCACATGCACGCTCAGCCGAACCGAGGGCACATGCACGCTCATCCTAACCGAGAACCCATGCATGCTCAGCTGAACCGAGAACCCATGCACGCTCAGCGAAATAGAGAAGGCATGCACGCTCAGCTGAACCGAACCCATGCACACTCAGCTGAGCAGAGAACCCATGCACACTCAGCTGAGCAGAGAAGATATGCAAGCTCAGCTGAACCGAGAACCCATGCACGCTCAGCCGAACCGAGAACCCATGCATGCTCAGCCGAACTGAGAACCCATGCACGCTCAGCCGAACCGAGAACCCATGCAGGCTCAGTAGAACCAAGAATGCATCCACGCTCAGCCAAACCGAGAACCCATGCACGCTCAGCCGAACAGAGAACCCATGCATGCTGAGCTGAACCGAGAACCCATGCACGCTCAGCCGAACGAAGAACCCATGCACGCTCAGCCGAACCAAGAACCCATGCACGCTCAGCCAAACCAACAACCAATGCACACTCAACCGAACCGAGAACCCATGCAGGCTCAGCCGAACCGAGAACCCATGCACGCTCACCCGAACCGAGAACCCATGCAGGCTCACCCGAACCGAGAACCCATGCAGGCTCAGATGAACCGAGAACCCACGCAGGCTCAGACGAACCGGGAACCCATGCACGCTCACCCGAACCGAGAACCCATCACGCTCACCCGAACCGAGAACCCATGCACGTTCAGCCAAACCGAGAACCCATGCAGGCTCAGCCGAACAGAGAACCCATGCATGCTCAGCCGAACCAAGAACCCATGCACGCTCAGCCGAACAGAGAACCCATGCACGCTCAGCCGAACCGAGAACCCAGGCACGCTCAGCCGAACCGAGAACCCAGGCACACTCAGCCGAACCGAGAACCCAGGCACGCTCAGCCCAGCCGACAAGCCATGCATGCTCAGCCCAACCAAGAATGTATGTGCACTCACATGAACTGTGAAACGTATGCACGCTCAGCCAAACCAAGAACACATGCACGCTGAGTTGAACCGAGAAGACATGCACACTCAGCTGAAATGAAAATACATGCACACCCAGCCAAACTGAGAACACATGCACACTCACATGGACCAAGGACGCATGCCTGATCAACCAAACCGAGAACAAATGCACACTCAGCTGGTAGGTAGAAGGAGGGTTGGCCAGGGTGCCAGCAGATAAGAGATGGCTTAGCCCACGGTGCTGGCACGTAAGAGGAGATTTGGCACAGGGTGGTGGCAGGTAGGGGGAGATTTCACCCAGTGAGATGGCAGGTAGGGGGAGATTTGGCCCAGTGAGCCAGCAGGTAGGGGGAGATTTGGCCCAGTGAGCCAGCAGGTAGAGGGAGATTTGGCCCAGTGAGCCAGCAGGTAGAGGGAGATTTGGCCCAGTGAGCCGGCAGGTAGGGGGAGATTTGGCCCAGTGAGCCGGCAGGTAGGGGGAGATTTGGCCCAGTGAGCCAGCAGGTAGGGGGAGATTTGGCCCAGTGAGCCGGCAGGTAGGGGGAGATTTGGCCCAGTGAGCCAGCAGGTAGGGGGAGATTTGGCCCAGTGAGCCGGCAGGTAGGGGGAGATTTGGCCCAGTGAGCCGGCAGGTAGGGGGAGATTTGGCCCAGTGAGCCGGCAGGTAGGGGGAGATTTGGCCCAGTGAGCCAGCAGGTAGGGGGAGATTTGGCCCAGTGAGCCGGCAGGTAGGGGGAGATTTGGCCCAGTGAGCCAGCAGGTAGGGGGAGATTTGGCCCAGTGAGCCGGCAGGTAGGGGGAGATTTGGCACAGTGACCCAGCAGGTAGGGGGAGGTTTGGCCCAGTGAGCCGGCAGGTAGGGGGAGATTTGGCACAGTGACCCAGCAGGTAGGGGGAGGTTTGGCCCAGTGAGCCGGCAGGTAGGGGGAGATTTGGCACAGTGACCCAGCAGGTAGGGGGAGGTTTGGCACAGTGACCCAGCAGGTAGGGGGAGGTTTGGCCCAGTGAGCCGGCAGGTAGGGGGAGATTTGGCACAGTGACCCAGCAGGTAGGGGGAGGTTTGTCACAGTGACCCAGCAGGTAGGGGGAGGTTTGGCAGAGTGAGCCAGCAGGTAGGGGGAGATTTGGCCCAGTGAGCCAGCAGGTAGGGGGGACGTTTGCAGCGTCCTGGACTCCCGATGTAACCGCTAAACCAGGGTCCTGCAAATACTTTTCCTAAACTCATTTTTATTTGTAATAATTATATAAAATTATCCTAACAAGATAAATAATTCCATTAACCTCAATATAGAGAAAAGATTTCACCCCCATAGAAACAAACGCTGGTTGCAGCTGATCACGGAGGATTTTCCGCGCTCGTCTCGCCTCCGCACAGCCCGTCAGGTTGGGTAACTAGATTATGTCACATTTTGCTTCCAGGGGACTGAAAGTAAATAAAACCTGAAAAATGAGTCTGTTCCACAGGTGATGAAATGTTCTCTGCAGGAAGAGTTACAGCCGGGGCCGGGCTCCATTCTGCTCGGTGTATTTATTAGGAGGCGCAGGCGATGCTGACGGCAGAAGCCTAATATTTCTTCTCTGACGGTGCGGACCCCCTTGGGTTAATCCGCCCCGCGTCGCATTGTTGTTTACTCTTCATTAAGCTAAATGCTTTATGCAGATGAGCTGATATGAAGCCAGACGACCGATCGGGGAAGGCTGGGATTTTATCTGATGAGTTCATTGAACGGAAATTTCGACTTAATTTCCATAATTGCGCTGCCCCTTCTCATAATGCAAAGTGATTGCTGCAAAAATACAAAATAAAGCCGCAATTCAGAAAAAAGAAATTAATAAACGCAATAATTTGGGCCTTGGGGGTGACTCGCTCGTGTTTTACAAATATTCTGTAATTCTTTTCCACAGATGTCACCTATTTTTTATGCTTTTTTTTTAATGTTCCTTTTCTTTTTTTCCCATTATTTAACTTTGCTCGTGCTGCGCTCGGTATGGGAGAAATGAAAATTCCGGGAAATTTATGAGCTTGCTTGTTAATAGCTTTGTAATGATTTTACATGGTTAAAGGGATATTAGCTCCGCTATATTAAAGGGATATTCCCACATTAGACATTTATGACATGTTAATAGGCAGAGAGGACCTCCCAAAGGGGTCAATTTGGTGATGTATGATTGATCACACTCGGCTCATTAATGGTTACATTGCAAAGTAATTGTAAAAGCAAAAAAAGTTGTTGTAGCGCTGGCGCCCCTTCACTTCCTCCCCACCATCCCCTTGGTCATCCTCGTGTGCTGTTGCCTCCTGCCCCTCCCGGGCACTTTGCATGCAGCCAAGGTCTCCCAGGAGTGTGATTACGGCATTTGCGCACATCCACCCTCCTCGTAAAAGACCAGTGCGTATTTTCCAAGAAATGCCTCTCAGCCTGTGGCTGAAAGGCACTAAGTATTTAAGACACCCTCCCATTAGGGGAGGTGTCTGGGCAATGACTTTAGTTAGTTAAGTCTTCAGTCTGCTGCTAGCTAGTTGTCAGGTTCCCATGCTCCTATTCCATTATCCCTGTGTCGTCTCCTGTGCCTGCCTTCCCATGCCTACAGTAACTCTCCCTGCCGTGCCATCATATCTGTGTGTTCCCACCTGTCTGCCTCAGCCATCCCACCTGTACCTGCCTTCCCTTACCTATCTGGCTCTGCCGTGCCCACCATACCTTCCCATACCCGCCTGCCTGTCTGCCTCAGCCATCCCACCTGTACCTACATTCCCTTACCTATCGGTCCCTGCCTTACTACCATACCTTCCCATACCTGCCTGCACCCGTGTCTATACCTGAGTGCGTCTCCTGTCCTGCGGGTCAGCTACCACAGTCTGTTCTCAATCATCATGGTGGTCATCATCATGGATGCTCATAGATCAAAATACATATTAAGAAGCAGAAGTGGAAGAAGCAATAGTGCAGGGATGGGTTGTACATCTGCCCAATTTCGTCATTGGAAAGAGATTTTTTCCTAAAGCAACTTTCCAACCTCGCCTTACAAGTTGTTCACAGAGATAGCCACGGCCAAAAATTTACCCATAGCCCGGAGCCATCAGAAAAATCTAGAAAGAGTGCAGATGATCAAACTTTTTCTAAGTGTTCCTCGATGATGAAGACCTTGTTCTCTACAACTTGGAGATCAAGAAAACCTCAAGCTGTTCTTACATGTCATTTTATACAAGCAAATCGTCCCTTAGAGGCCAAAATCTGGGGATCAAAAAACTTGATCATGAGTGGTCATCATGGTTGCTCATAGATCAAAATATGAAAAAGCAGAAGTGCAGGGATAGGTTGTACATCTGCCCAAATAGTGCCCCTTTTGCCTTTGGAAACAGTTTTGTCATGGTTCTGATTTGCGGTGCTCTGCTCTCTTGCGTTGTTCCCGGCCTTGGGTCCTGCGCTGGTGCTGGGAGGAGTCTGTTCACAGGAGCCTCATTCCAGGTGATTGCTCTGCTTCATTAGGCAGCAACCTCACCTGGAACGCCACCAGTCATAGTTCCTGTTCCACAATTAGTGCTTCTTGTTCCCGTTGTGTACAGTTCAGGTCTTGTCTCTCGACCCCGGACCTTAGCTACCCTTTTTCGCCCATGCCCCCAACTCAGATGTAACCTCCTGGCTCCTGACCTCTGGCTTGTACCCTGACCTCAGCTCTGATTTCGCCCTGTATTCCATGTGTGACCTTCTGGCTCCTGATCTTTGGCTAGTACCCGGACCTCGGCTTTGCTTTCTCCCCGTGTTCCATATGTGACCTTCTGGCTCCTGACCTCTGGCTTGTACCCTGACCTCACCTCTGCTTTCACCCTGTGTTCCATATGTGACCTTCTGACTCCTGATCTTTGGCTAGTACCCCGACCTCAGCTTTGCTTTCTCCCTGTGTTCCATATGTGACCTTCTGGCTCCTGACCTCCGGCTAGTACCCAGACCTCGGCTCCGCTTTCTCCCTGTGTTCCATATGTGACCATCTGGCTCCTGATCTTTTACTAGTACCCTGACCTCAGCTATGCTTTTTCCCTGTGTTTCATATGTGACCTTCTGGCTCCTGATCTTTGGTTAGCACCCTGATCTTGGCTCCGCTTTCTCCCTGTGTTCCTTACAAGACCTTCTGGCTCCTAATCTCTGGCTAGTACCCTGACCTGAGCTCTGCTTTCTCCCTGTGTTCCATATGTCACCTTCTGGCTCCTGACCTCCGGCTAGTACCCTAACCACGACTCTGCTTTCTCCCTGTGTTCCTTACAAGACCTTCTGGCCCCTGACCTCTGGCTAGTACCCTAACCTCGGCTCCACTTTCTCCCTGTGTTCCATTTACGACCTTCTGGCTCCTGACCTCCGGTTCGTACCCTGACCTCGGCTCCGCTTTCTCCCTGTGTTCCTTATGTGACGTCCTGGCTCCTGACCCCTGGCTTGTTTGACTTCTACTCTATGTACTACTTACTAGTATCTAGTGACACCTAGTGATTGAGCATCACAAGTTTCTTCCTACCTCGCCTTATAAGTTGTTCCAAAAACTGACCCATAGCCCGGGGCTGTTAGAGGAGTTGCCACCATGGATTCCGTTCTCCGCCACAATGACCCCAATTGAGAAATGATAAAAAACCCAAATAATTCTTCATCGTTTGGCATTACTATAAAGCGAGTGCGTCGCCGGCGTGCTGCCAGGTTTTATGTCATGTAAAACTGATTGGATACAAGTTTGCTCCCCCTTTTTATGATGGTCGCTGCAGCCGCTTCTCCCTCCGCAGCATAATTACGTTTCTTCATCATTATCGTCGGATTTAAGTGTTGTACATATTTACACAGGCAATTATATCCAAATGAACCGGAACATTAGGAAGCATCGACATCGGGCATTAAATCAGATTTTTATTTTCGAGGAGAATTATCAAGTCAAAAGAACAAGGTTTGAAAAGGAATTAAATACGGAAAAATAAACAAACAAAACATAATAAAGGACAAATAAAAAGGGAAATAGGGTGTAAAAATTGTCCATAGTGCCGCCATACCCTTGGTGCTAGTTGCAGAGTGAGTTAACTGAGAATAATCAGTGAGCTCCTTTTGGAGAATTTGTAACTCTTCTCTGCCTTTTTCTGAGATTTTGTGACCTCATCAAAGTTCACCTCAACTTTGATGTGGTCTGCCATTGTAACGAGTTTAGGAAAAGACAGATAAATGAATAAGCTCCCCATCAGAAGGAGCTCACTGATGATTCTTAGTTAAGTATTTCCGCTACCAGCAATGTACAAAAAAAAAAGTTTAAAAATAAAAACTAATTTTTTAGCCCAAAATACATGCATGAAGTCATTGACCTGTATAGTTGCAGCAACCACCATTGGAACTAAACCAGACTAACTACAACCAAGATATTGGCCTGTGAGTGTTTAAAGGGGTCTGTCAGCAGGTTTTGGTATGTAATCTGAGAGTAGCGTCTTGTAGGGGGCAAGAATCCCGATTCCAGGGATGTGTCACTTACTGATCTATGTGTTACTGTTTTAATTAAATCAGTGTTTTATGAAGAGAGACAACACACCTGCACCCAGAGGAGCCAGAGACAAGGAACTGGGAACCAACGATTGGCAAAGAGTGGTGGGAGGAGCTGCCTGAAACAGGCCCTGCTATCACAGGATTGGACAGGGAAGCAAATTCTGCAGGACACAGCAGTGTTAATTTCCTGCAGAAACCGACCACACCTCCTATAACCAGGTGGAGATTCTCTTGGAGCAAGCAAGTGGGAACCAACAATCAGGGAAAGAGTGGTAAGAGGAGATGCCTCAAATTGGCCCTGCTGTAATTGGATTGGCCAGGAACCTAATCTCTGCAGGATACAGCAGGGTTAAATTCCTGCAGAAATTGGCCACCCCTCCCTATAGCCAGGTGGAGATTCTCTAGAAGAATCAGTGGTGAGGGCGAGTAATACAAAAAGCTGCCAATCAGTGGTAAGGGCGGTGTAATATACAGAAAGCTGCCAATTAGTGGTGAGAGCGGGGTAATATACAGAAATCTGCCAATCAGTGGTAGGTGTGGGGTAATATACAGAAAGCTGCCAATCAGTGGTGTGGGCGGGGTAATATACAGAAAGCTGCCAATCAGTGGTGAGAGCGGGGTAATATACAGAAATCTGCCAATCAGTGGTAGGTGTGGGGTAATATACAGAAAGCTGCCAATCAGTGGTGAGAGCGGGGTAATATACAGAAATCTGCCAATCAGTGGTAGGTGTGGGGTAATATACAGAAAGCTGCCAATCAGTGGTGAGAGCGGGGTAATATACAGAAAGCTCCCAATCAGTGGTGTGGGCGGGGTAATATATAGAAAGCTGCCAATCAGTGGTCAGGGCGGGGTAATATATAGAAAGCTGCCAATCAGAGGTGGGGGTGGGATTGTATACAGAAAGTTGCAAATCAGTGGTAAAGGTGGGGTAATATACAGAAAGCTGCCAATCAGTGGTGAGGTCATGGTAATATACAGAAAGCTGCCAGAGGTGGGGGCATCGTAGTATAAAAAAGCTGCCAATCAGTGGTGTGGGCAGGGTTGGACCAGGAGGCAGAAGACACCTAGTCCAGTAGTGATTATCTCCTGCTGATAAAACACTGATTGCATTAAAACATCAACACCCAGCCTAGTAAGTGACATCACTGGAATCAGGGTCTCAGCCCCCACATCATGCTGCTCTCAGATTACATAGCAAAAACCTGCTGACAGATTCGAGCCATAACATCTTGTTATCTAAGCCAGGCGGCCTATTATCTAAAACAAGGAGCGATCATTTGTCTCATAGCTGCAGTAAGGAGGTAGAAGCCACCAGGAATGATTACTTAAGACGCAGGAGCGGTGCGTTTAGCCCGGTCGTATGAATCACGCGCCCCGCGGGCAAATAGTCTCCTTTTACAAAAAGCACAATCTGGACGTATTTAATTGTAAAGTATCTGAAATTAATTCAGCTCCAGTCGAGCAAATTAATTGAGACGCGTTGTGTATTTACCCATGGATAAACATCCAGGGCATCGCTCCTCAAGAAGAAGGAATGATTTGACTTGAGAAAACCTCAAGTGTCATCGCCTGCGGCTGACGAATCCTCCGCAAATGGAAAGTGATCCGTCAAAGTCAGGAACCGTTACCTAACGCTCTGCTGTGTAGTTGAAGCCCTTTGTTCCGGCCGGTAAAGACCAAAGAGGAGTTTACCAAATGGGTCACACGTTCTCCTCGCTCCTTCTGTGTCATTACTGAGACTAACTTTAAATATTAAGAAGTGGGGAGAGGCTCCTGCTGCAGCCAGTTGTCCCACAGCCAGAGGCAAAACATGATCTGAAAGTTGCAAGTGTGGAATAAGTAATCTCTTGGGACTCTCATGGATTCTGAAATATTAAAAAGAGTGTAGAATTTAGCAGGCAAAGAAGTGGGGAGAGGCTCCTGCTGCAGCCAGTTGTCCCACAGCCAGAGACAAAATTTGATCTGAGGGTTGCGAGTGGAATAAATAATCTTATGAGATTAAAAAAAGCAGAATTTAGCAGGCAAATAAATGGAGAGAGGCTTCTGCTGCAGCCAGTTGTCCCACAGCCAGAGACAAAACATGATCTGAAAGTTGCAAGTGCAATAAGTGATCTCTTGGGACTCTCATGGATTCTGAGATATTAAAAAAGAGTGTAGAATTTAGCAAGCAAAGAAGTGGGGAGAGGCTCCTGCTGCAGCCAGTTGTCCCACAGCCAAAGACAAAATTTTATCTGAGGGTTGCGAGTGGAATAAATAATCTTAGGAGATATTAAAAAGAGCAGAACTTAGCAGGCAAATAAATGGAGAGAGGCTTCTGCTGCAGCCAGTTGTCCCACAGTCAGAAACAAAATGTAATCTGAGGGTTGTAAGTGGAATAAGTAAGCTCTTGGGGGCTCTCATGGATTATGAGATATTAAAAAGAGCAGAATTTAGCAGGCAAATAAATGGGGAGAGGCTCCTGCTGCAGCCAGTTGTCTCACAATCAGAAACAAAATTTGATCTGATGATTGTGAGTGGAATACTAATCTCTTGTGACTCTCGTGGATTATGAGATATTGAAAAGACAGCAGAAATTAGCATGCAAAGAAGTGGGGAGAGGTTTCTGCTGCAGCCAGTTATCCCACAGTCAGAAACAAAATTTGATCTGAGGGTTGCAAGTCTAATACGTAATGGCAGACCTTAGCAGGCAAAGAAGTGGGGAGAGGCTCCTGCTGCAGCCAGTTGTCCCACAGTCAGAAACAAAATTTAATCTGAGGGTTGCAAGTCTAATAAGTAATGGCAGAACTTAGCAGGCAAAGAAGTAGGGAGAGGCCCCTGCTGCAGCCAGTTGTCCCATAGTCAGAAACAAAATTTGATCTGACGGTTGTAAGTGGAATAAATAAGCTCTTGGGGGCTCTCATGGATTATGAGATATTGAAAAGAGCAGAATTTAGCAGGCAAAGAAGTGGGGAGAGGCTCCTGCTGCAGCCAGTTGTCCCACAGCCAGTGGCAAAACATGATCTGAAAGTTGCAAGTGTGGAATAAGTGATCTCTTGGGACTCTCATGGATTCTGAAATATTAAAAAGAGTGTAGAATTTAGCAGGCAAAGAAGTGGGGAGAGGCTCCTGCTGCAGCCAGTTGTCCCACAGTCAGAAACAAAATTTTATCTGAGGGTTGCAAGTCTAATACGTAATGGCAGAACTTAGCAGGCAAAGAAGTGGGGAGAGGCTCCTGCTGCAGCCAGTTGTCCCACAGTCAGAAACAAAATTGTATCTGAGGGTTGCAAGTCTAATACGTAATGGCAGAACTTAGCAGGCAAAGAAGTGGGGAGAGGCTCCTGCTGCAGCCAGTTGTCCCACAGCCAGTGGCAAAACATGATCTGAAAGTTGCAAGTGTGGAATAAGTGATCTCTTGGGACTCTCATGGATTCTGAAATATTAAAAAGAGTGTAGAATTTAGCAGGCAAAGAAGTGGGAGAGGCTCCTGCTGCAGCCAGTTGTCCCACAGTCAGAAACAAAATTTTATCTGAGGGTTGCAAGTCTAATACGTAATGGCAGAACTTAGCAGGCAAAGAAGTGGGGAGAGGCTCCTGCTGCAGCCAGTTGGCCTACAGCCAGAAACAAAATTGGATCTGAGGGTTGTGAGTGGAATATGTAATCTTTGGAGATATTAAAAAGAGCAGAACTTAGCAGGCAAATAAATGGGGAGAGGCTCCTACTGCAGCCAGTTGTCCCACAGTCAGAAACAAAATTTGATCTGACGGTTGTAAGTGGAATAAGTAAGCTCTTGGAGGCTCTCATAGATTATGAGATATTTAAAAGAAAGCAGAATTTAGAATGCAAAGAAATGGGGAGAGACTCCTGCTGCAGCCAGTTGTCCCACAGTCAGAAACAAAATTTGATCTGAGGGTTGCAAGTCTAATACGTAATGGCAGAACTTAGCAGGCAAAGAAGTGGGGAGAGGCTCCTGCTGCAGCCAGTTGTCCCACAGTCAAACAAAATTTGATCTGAGGGTTGCAAGTCTAATACGTAATGGCAGAACTTAGCAGGCAAAGAAGTGGGGAGAGGCTCCTGCTGCAGCCAGTTGTCCCACAGTCAGAGACAAAATTTGATCCGAGGGTTGCGAGTGGAATAAGTAATCTTATGAGATATTAAAAAGAGCAGAATTTAGCAGGCAAATAAATGGAGAGAGGCTCCTGCTGCAGCCAGTTGTCCCACAGCCAGAGACAAAATTTGATCTGAGGGTTGCGAGTGGAAAAAGTAATCTTTTGAGATATTAAAAAGAGAGCAGAATTTAGCAGGCAAATAAATGGGGAGAGGCTCCTACTGCAGCCAGTTGTCCCACAGTTAGAAACAAAATTTGATCTGACGGTTGTGAGTGGAATACATAATCTCCTGTGGGCTCTCATGGATTAATAGATATTGAAAAGACAGCAGAATTTAGCATGCAAAGAAATGGGGAGAGGCTCCTGCTGCAGCCAGTTGTCCCACAGTCAGAAATAAAATTTGATCTGATGATTGTGAGTGGAATACTAATCTCTTGTGACTCTCGTGGATTATGAGATATTGAAAAGACAGCAGAATTTTGCATGCAAAGAAGTGGGGAGAGGCTTCTGCTGCAGCCAGTTATCCCACAGTCAGAAACAAAATTTGATCTGAGGGTTGCAAGTCTAATACGTAATGGCAGACCTTAGCAGGCAAAGAAGTGGGGAGAGGCTCCTGCTGCAGACAGTTGTCCCACAGTCAGAAACAAAATTTGATCTGACGGTTGTAAATGGAATAAATAAGCTCTTGGGGGCTCTCATGGATGAGATATTGAAAAGAACAGAATTTAGCAGGCAAAGAAGTGGGGAGAGGCTCCTACTGAAGCTAGTTGTCCCACAGTCACAGACAAAATTTGATCTGACTGTTGGAAGGTGAATACGTAAGCTCTTGGGGGCTCTCATTGATTATGAGATATTGAAAAGAGCAGAATTTAGCAAGCAAAGAAATGGGGAGATACTCCTGCTGCAGCTAGTTGTCTCACAGTCAGAAACAAAATTTGATCTGAGGGTTGCAAGTCTAATACGTAATGGCAGAACATAGCAGGCAAAGAAGTGGGGAGAGGCTCCTGCTGCAGCCAGTTGTCCCACAGTCAAACAAAATTTGATCTGAGGGTTGCAAGTCTAATACGTAATGGCAGAACTTAGCAGGCAAAGAAGTGGGGAGAGGCTCCTGCTGCAGCCAGTTGTCCCACAGTCAGAGACAAAATTTGATCCGAGGGTTGCAAGTGGAATAAGTAATCTTATGAGATATTAAAAAGAGCAGAATTTAGCAGGCAAATAAATGGAGAGAGGCTCCTGCTGCAGCCAGTTGTCCCACAGCCAGAGACAAAATTTGATCTGAGGGTTGCGAGTGGAAAAAGTAATCTTTTGAGATATTAAAAAGAGAGCAGAATTTAGCAGGCAAATAAATGGGGAGAGGCTCCTACTGCAGCCAGTTGTCCCACAGTTAGAAACAAAATTTGATCTGACGGTTGTGAGTGGAATACATAATCTCCTGTGGGCTCTCATGGATTAATAGATATTGAAAAGACAGCAGAATTTAGCATGCAAAGAAATGGGGAGAGGCTCCTGCTGCAGCCAGTTGTCCCACAGTCAGAAATAAAATTTGATCTGATGATTGTGAGTGGAATACTAATCTCTTGTGACTCTCGTGGATTATGAGATATTGAAAAGACAGCAGAATTTTGCATGCAAAGAAGTGGGGAGAGGCTTCTGCTGCAGCCAGTTATCCCACAGTCAGAAACAAAATTTGATCTGAGGGTTGCAAGTCTAATACGTAATGGCAGACCTTAGCAGGCAAAGAAGTGGGGAGAGGCTCCTGCTGCAGACAGTTGTCCCACAGTCAGAAACAAAATTTGATCTGACGGTTGTAAATGGAATAAATAAGCTCTTGGGGGCTCTCATGGATGAGATATTGAAAAGAACAGAATTTAGCAGGCAAAGAAGTGGGGAGAGGCTCCTACTGAAGCTAGTTGTCCCACAGTCACAGACAAAATTTGATCTGACTGTTGGAAGGTGAATACGTAAGCTCTTGGGGGCTCTCATTGATTATGAGATATTGAAAAGAGCAGAATTTAGCAAGCAAAGAAATGGGGAGAGACTCCTGCTGCAGCTAGTTGTCTCACAGTCAGAAACAAAATTTGATCTGATGATTGTGAGTAGAATAAGTAATGGCAGAACTTAGCAGGCAAAGAAGTGGGGAGAGGCTCCTGCTGCAGCTAGTTGTCCCACAGTCACAGACAAAATTTGATCTGAGTGTTGGAAGTGGAATACGTAATCTTTTGGGACTCCCATGGATTATGAGATATTGAAAAGACAGAAAAATTTAGCAGGCAAAGAAATGGGGAGAAGCTCCTTCTGCAGCCAGGTTTTCCACAGTCAGAGGCACAATTTGATCCAAGGGTTGCAAGTATAATGCGTAATCGCTCGGAATTCTCATGGACTATGAGATATTAAAAAGAGCAGAATTTAGCAGGCAGAGAAATGGGGAGAGGCTCCTGCTGCAGCCCGTTGTCCCACAGTCAGAAACAAAATTTGATCTATGGATTGCAAGTGGAATACATAATCTCTTGGGACTCTCATGGATTGTGGAATATTAAAATGAGAGCAGAATTTAGCAGGCAAAGAAGTGGGGAGAGGCTCCTGCTGCAGCCAGTTGTTCCATAATCAGAGGCAATATTTGATGTGAGGCTTGTGAGTGGAATAAGTAATCTCTTGGGACTCTCATAGATTAGGAGATATTAATAGGATATATTTTTTTTACACAGTGTCCCTTTAAAAGAGTTTTAGAAGAGGTTAGCCGTCCTTATACAAGGCAGTAGGACTACTTACCACCAGAATACAATGGTCTCTTTTGGGACCACCAGTCACCTGCTGCGGGGGCCATTGATTTCTTCTTTTATATGGATCCCCATTCCAAAGTAGAAGAAAACCCTTTTCATTCTTTTGGGGAAAGACGGGGTACCGCAGATTTTCTGTAGCAGCTGTCACCCCGACTCACCCTTCTTAGGGGCACATGCTTTTTAGACACATTCCAGGGGTACATAAATCCCTACTGGCTCAGAGCAGATACCCTGCACGGAAGTGACTCACCGCCGTATGACTGCACCAATCCACAGAGCTAAGAGTGACGCTACCATGCCGAGATTAATTTTAAATATTAACTTAAAAGAAATGGGGAGAGGCTCCTGCTGCAGCCAGTTGTCCCACAGTCAGAAGCAAAATTTGAGTCACAGCTGAGATTGTGCATGATTGGCTGCAGCGGTCACATACGGTAAATCAGGTCATCCTCTGTGGATTCCACTGGTGGACACAGCAGAATAGGGACCCTGTGCAAGAACAGCATAGGGCATTTTCAGCCCTATAGCTAATTTTAATGTACAATTACAATAGATTTGGTGCTAAATTGTCCGTCTTATCTCCTGGGCCTCTGTGCAAGAACAATATATG
Source organism: Anomaloglossus baeobatrachus (assembly GCF_048569485.1). Taxonomy (NCBI): domain Eukaryota; kingdom Metazoa; phylum Chordata; class Amphibia; order Anura; family Aromobatidae; genus Anomaloglossus; species Anomaloglossus baeobatrachus. Next base: position 194,477,360 of record NC_134362.1, on the reverse strand, counting down.
GGCCCTTTGCAGTCCAATAGCTTATTATTGTAGTGCAGACATCCCTGCAGAGACACCGACTTACTCACCAATGCCGTCGGGTGAAGTCCTCCTCCGCAGCTCCGCGGCCGCCCATGTACTCGTCTGCCGCCCTCTCCCCTCGAGGCGAGGCCTGTGCACACGGCACTGGCTCCCTGGGAACGCGCTGAGTATGTGTGCGCCAGCCCTCCTCTTAAAAGGCAGAAGCGCTATTTCCAGGAATGCCTCTCAGTCTGTGGTTGAGAGGCACTATGTATTTAAGGCACCCTCACATTAGGGAAGGTGCCTGCACAATGACCTTAGTCAGTCTTCAATCTGCACAATTCCACCTGCTTTGGTGCTAAATTGGCTGCCTTATCTCCTGGGCCCCAATTACACTAATGATTTTTCCATCCCTGGTGGATTCACTATACCCGGAACCCCCCCCCACCCCCTCTTCCTGCAGCTTAGATATTGTTTGGCGCACAGGGCAAATTGCAGTTTTTTTACAAGTTGCAGTTTGATTTGACCATTATCTTCCCAGCGAGAACTTGTTTGTTAATTCACCATGAGTTGTGCGGTGACATCTGTCAGGAAGACAGCGCACGGTTCTGTGTCAGTATATATCAGAGAGAGCCTGTGCCCGGGGGGGCAGCCGAGGTCGGGGGAGGCCAAATCTCTTCTTAGCTTTAGCTGTTGTTCTTTTCCACAAGCCAAAAATATGATGGAAGGAAGAAAACCGGAGTTGTCGGAAGCCACGCATGAAGATTAAGGAGAAAGACCAGAAGCCGTGGGTGTGAGGAGGAACGTGGGAATGTGCGATTCTGGTCTCATGCAGAAGGTTTTATATAAGGTCGTATATCGTCCAAAACTGTTAAATTTGGGATTTACTACAAGACTGAATGTGATTAATTACATGTAGAGATACAAACTAGCGCAGGTCATGGGCAACAAATAGGTGAGAAATACAGAATCTCCGGGGCGTAAATCACATGGAAATGAAAAAGTAACTACACTTTTACTTTTTTAGCTAAATGTATCCAGAATGGAAAGTTTCCATCCATTTCTGAGGGCTTCTTGAAGTTTTTGGGGTCATTGTCCTTCTGGGGTCATTAAAAGACTCATGACCTAAGACACAAACCCAGCTTTCTGACACTAGACACGACATTGCCACCCAAAATCCTTTGGTAATCTTCAGATATCATGATGTCTTTTACATAGTCACGGCCCCCAGTGCCAAAAGCAGAAAAACATACCTGACTTCCACCATATTTGACTGTAGGTCCTGTGTTTTTTTATTTGTAGTCCTCATTCCATTTTTGGTAAATAGTAGAATGATGTGCTTTACTGTAAAGCTCTATCTTGGTCTCATCCGTCCACAAGACGCTTTTCCAGAAGGATTTTGGTTACTCACGTACATTTTTGCAATAGCTTTTTTATGTCTCTGTATCAGCAGTGGGGTCCTCCTGAGTCTCCTCCATAGCGCTTAATTTCATTCAGATGTGGACGGATAGTTTACGGTGACACAGATGCCCCCTGAGCCTGGAGGACAGCTTGAATTTCTTTGGACCTTGATTGGGGCTTATCCATTATCCGGACTATTCTGCATTGCAGCCTTTCATCAATTTTTCTCTACCGTCCACGTCCAGGGAGATTAGCTACAGTACAATGTTGTACACCGTAGGAACATCAAAATCTCTGGAGATAGACTTGTAACCTTCTCTTCTTTCTGCGCTCTATGCTTAGTGCGGCACGCACAGACACATAATGCAAAGACTCAACTTCTCCCCTTTTTATCTGGTTTCAGGTGTGATTTTCATATTGCCCTCACCGGTTACAAGTTGTTGAAAACAAAGTTGTTTACCCACAATTTTGGAAAGGGGCCAACTTATTTGTGTTGCACAGCTTCTAGCTTCCCAGGTGTAGAAGAAAGTTCACAGAGCAGATTACATGGGATAACAAGCTCTTTACGTCTGAGAGCATGAGGTAAAAATATGCACAGTCATACAGCACTGCATCAGGAAGAGAAAGCAAAACCAGTGAGTAAGGAAACTTTACACAACATCGCCATCTACTGTTAGATCAGCATAAAGTCCTCATTCACACATATACAAAGTAGTCGTCATCTGTTGCATATACCAACAATTTGTCTGTACCATTTTTTAGAGTTTTGTGAAAAATTAGGTTCGATTTGCCTTTTTCTTCTGTGTTTTTTTTTGTGTTGTTCCAATACACACGAAGAAAAAAACGTGTATACAGAGGAAATACTTCATTTTCTGGAACAATTTCAAGGGTGTCAATCGTTTGGCCAAAACGTGCTGTCCGACTGTCATGCCTATCTCACTGATGGATTCTCAGTTAGCTCATTCTGCAGACTGCAAAATAATGTGCAACATGTAAGCTGTAGAAGGCAAATATGTAATGAAACCCAATTGTATCAATGATTTGTAGTCCTCCCAAAGGTGGAGAACCCATTTAAAATAACCTTGATCACTTTTTGTCCCCTGGCTCTTATGTGACCTAAATAAAGTTTCCGAATGTTTTTTATTTTTATGGATCTTGGACAGACCTGTGGGAATTTGTCCCTTTCCGTGACCCCAAAATAATTTGTCTGGCTCCGGTATTCCTCATAAATATTTCTTATATCCGACGTTTGTAGCTTTGTGATTTCTGCTCTGAATAATGTCTGGAAAGCAGCTGCTGAGTTTGCACTTTCTATATAGAAAAGAGAGAAAAAGTGACTTTGTGTAATAAAGTGGATGTGACATTCTGTGGATCTCTATGGGGCTGAGTTCACACCATTGGATTTCTATGGGTGCGGAAAAAAGTGGGATCCTAAACGGATCTGAATCTTATGGATACACTGCCATCATAAACCGAGGAGATTGTATTGGATCACGATCTAAAGATCTAAAGATGTTGGCGCATAAAAGAAACACGAATGAAAAACGACACATTGATGAAAAATACGGACACCCGGATGAAAAATAGGGACACACGGATGAAAAATATGGAGACACGGATGAAAAATACGGACACGCGGATGAAAAATATGGAGAAACGGATGAAAAATACGGACACGCGGATGAAAAATACGGACACACGGATGAAAAATATGGAGAAACGGATGAAAAATACGGACACGCGGATGAAAAATAGGGAAACGGTTGAAAAATAGGGACACAGATGAAAAATACGGACACACAGATGAAAAATACGGACACGCGGATGAAAAATACGGACACGCGGATGAAAAATACGGACACGCGGATGAAAAATAGGGATACACGGATGAAAAATAGGGAAACGGTTGAAAAATAGGGACACAGATGAAAAATACGGACACACAGATGAAAAATACGGACATGCAGATGAAAAATACGGACACGCGGATGAAAAATAGGGATACACGGTTGAAAAATAGGGAAACGGTTGAAAAATAGGGACACAGATGAAAAATACGGACACACAGATGAAAAATACGGACACACATGAAAAATACGGACATACAGATGAAAAATACGGACACGCGGATGAAAAATAGGGACACAGATGAAAAATACGGACACACAGATGAAAAATACGGACACACATGAAAAATACGGACACACAGATGAAAAATACGGACACGCGGATGAAAAATACGGACACGCGGATGAAAAATACGGACACGCGGATGAAAAATAGGGATACACGGATGAAAAATAGGGACACACGGATGAAAAATACGGACACGCGGATGAAAAATATGGAGACAGGGATGAAAAATACGGACACACGGATGAAAAATACGGACACGCGGATGAAAAATACGGAGACAGGGATGAAAAATACAGACACTGATGAAAAATACTGACATGCAGATGAAAAATACTGACATGCAGATGAAAAATACGGACACGCGGATGAAAAACGGACACATGGATGAAAAATACAGACAGATGAAAAATACGGACATGTGGATGAAAAATATGGACACGTGGATGAAAAATACAAACGGCGGATGTAAAATACGGACACGCGGATGAAAACTATGGAAACACGGATATAAAATATGGAAACATGGATGTAAAATATGGAAACATGGATGTAAAATATGGACACATGGATGTAAAATATGGAAACATGGATGTAAAATATGGAAACATGGATGTAAAATACGGACACAAGGATGAAAAATACAAACGGCGGATGTAAAATACGGACACGCGGATGAAAACTATGGAAACACGGATATAAAATATGGAAACATGGATGTAAAATATGGAAACATGGATGTAAAATATGGACACATGGATGTAAAATATGGAAACATGGATGTAAAATATGGAAACATGGATGTAAAATATGGACACATGGATGTAAAATACGGACACGCGGATGAAAACTATGCAAACATGGATGTAAAATATGGAAACATGGATGTAAAATATGGAAACATGGATGTAAAATATGGACACATGGATGTAAAATACGGACACGTGAATGTAAAATATGGACACATGGATGATACGGACACGCGGATGTAAAATATGGACACGGATGAAAAATACGGACACGCGGATGAAAAATACAGACACTGATGAAAAATATGGGCACGCAGATGAAAAATACTGACACGCAGATGAAAAATACGGACACGCGGATGAAAAACGGACACATGGATAAAAAATACAGACAGATGAAAAATGCGGACATTCGGATGAAAAATACAGACATGTGGATGAAAAATATGGACACGCGGATGAAAAATATGGACACGTGGATGAAAAATATGGACACGTGGATGAAAAATACGGATACGCGGATGAAAACTATTTAAACACGGATGTAAAATACGGACACAAGGATGAAAAAATGGAAACACGGATGTAAAATATGGACACGCAGATGTAAAATACGGACACGAGGATGTAAAATATGAAGACACATGGATGAAAAATACGGGAACACAGATGTAAAATATGGACATGTGGATGAAAAAAAACGGACACACGGATGAAGAATAAAGACACGCGGATGAAAAGTACAGACAGATGGAGGTAAAAAATGGACACATGAATGTATAATACGGACACACGGATGAAAAATACAAACAGGCGGATGTAAAATACGGACACGCGGATGAAAACTATGGAAACACGGATGTAAAATATGGACACGCGGATGTAAAATATGGACACACGGATGTAAAATATGGACACGGATGACAAATATGGAAATATGGATGTAAAATATGGAAACATGGATGTAAAATACGGACAAGCGAATGTAAAATATGGACACGCGGAAGTAAAATATGGACACGGGGATGTAAAATATGGACACGGGGATGTAAAATATGGACACGCGGAAGTAAAATATGGACACGCGGAAGTAAAATATGGACACGCGGATGTAAAATATGGACACGCGAATGTAAAATATGGACATGCAGGACAACACAACACATAGGACATTGATCTATAGGGAGACATCCTCTTTAACGAGGATGAAAATATTGATGTCCTACCCTCGGGGGAACCACGACTGCATGTCTGATGGTGCGCTCAGTAAGCAATGCAGAACACGTGGTGCTTACTGAACTACCGCAGACTCCTTTTTCAGCAGATCACGGCGATTGCCAGTAGTCGGTGCTGCACTAATTGGATATTGATCGCCATGGATAGGTCATTAATATTTTAGTCTCTTTAAGGCTTTAAAGTCTTTGTCTGGGAATAAGATATTACTACAACCTTAGGCTGGGGGTCACATGGCCATTTTCAATTCACCCGAGAAAATCGGTCCAATTTGGCAAATCAGACGGTGATCCAATTTCCTCACATGTGGAGAAGATTGAAAAAAAAAAATACTCCATTGTCTACATTGTGTCATTCCATGAAGATACTCCATTGTCTACATTGTGTCATTCCGTGAAAATCATTACTCCATTGTCTACATTATGTCATTCCGTGAAGATACTCCATTGTCTACATTGTGTCATTCCATGAAGATTCTCCATTGTCTACATTGTGTCATTCCATGAAGATACTCCATTGTCTACATTGTGTCATTCCGTGAAGATTCTCCATTGTCTACATTGTGTCATTCCGTGAAGATACTCCATTGTCTACATTGTGTCATTCCGTGAAAATCATTACTCCATTGTCTACATTATGTCATTCCGTGAAGATACTCCATTGTCTACATTGTGTCATTCCATGAAGATTCTCCATTGTCTACATTGTGTCATTCCATGAAGATTCTCCATTGTCTACATTGTGTCATTCCGTGAAGATTCTCCATTGTCTACATTGTGTCATTCCGTGAAGATTCTCCATTGTCTACATTGTGTCATTCCGTGAGGATTCTCCATTGTCTACATTGTGTCATTCCGTGAAGATTCTCCATTGTCTACATTGTGTCATTCCGTGAAGATACTCCATTGTCTACATTGTGTCATTCCGTGAGGATTCTCCATTGTCTACATTGTGTCATTCCGTGCAGATTCTCCATTGTCTACATTGTGTCATTCCATGAAGATACTCCATTGTCTACATTGTGTCATTCCGTAAAACACCAAGAAACTGAGCTGTGACAATTGTTCAATAAACATGCAACATTACAAGCATGTGAATTGCAGCCTCAAGACTAGAAAAAAACCAAGGAGAAAATTGTAGAAAAAATACCCTGACTATCAATAAATAAATTGCAAGTGCTTAATAAACAGGGTACTTAGTATATACATTTTTGCAAAAAGGTAAGAAGCTGTCTCACCTCGTCACGGTGTACCCATCTGAGACAGTCCCTAACCTACTAAAGTTAAAAACATATTCTGTACCTGACTTGTGTCATGTCAAAACTTCAATATGGATGGTAAAGTGGTCAGCTGGGTCCCAGATTAAATACACAGCAAAAAGTGAGAAGCTGGTAATTGTTCAGCCTCAGTAATTGTGTCATTCCGTGAAGATTCTCCATTGTCTACATTGTGTCAGTCCATGCAGATTCTCCATTGTCTACATTGTGTCATTCCATGCAGATTCTCCATTGTCTACATTGTGTCATTCCGTGAAAATTCTCCATTGTCTACATTGTGTCATTCTGTGAAGATTCTCCATTGTCTACATTGTGTCATTCCATGAAGATTCTCCATTTTCTACATTGTGTCATTCCGTGAAGATTCTCCATTTTCTACATTGTGTCATTCCGTGAAGATTCTCCATTGTCTACATTGTGTCATTCCATGCAGATTCTCCATTGTCTACATTGTGTCATTCCATGAAGATTCTCCATTATCTACATTGTGTCATTCCATGAAGATACTCCGTTGTCTACATTGTGTCATTCCGTGAAGATACTCCATTGTCTACATTGTGTCATTCCATGAAGATACTCCATTGTCTACATTGTGTCATTCCATGAAGATTCTCCATTGTGTCATTCCGTGAGGATTCTCCATTGTCTACATTGTGTCATTCCGTGAAGATTCTCCATTGTCTACATTGTGTCATTCCATGATGATCATTACCCCATTGTCTACATTGTGTCATTCCATGAAGATTCTCTATTGTCTACATTGTGTCATTCCATGAAGATTCTCCATTGTCTACATTGTGTCATTCCATGAAGATACTCCATTGTCTACATTGTGTCATTCCATGAAGATTCTCCATTGTCTACATTGTGTCATTCCATGAAGATTCTCCATTGTCTACATTGTGTCATTCCATGAAGATTCTCCATTGTCTACATTGTGTCATTCCATGAAGATACTCCATTGTCTACATTGTGTCATTCCATGAAGATTCTCCATTGTCTACATTGTGTCATTCTATGAAGATTCTCCATTGTCTACATTGTGTCATTCCGTGAAGATCATTACTCCATTGTCTACATTGTGTCATTCCATGAAGATTCTCCATTGTCTACATTGTATCATTCCATGAAGATACTCCATTGTCTACATTGTGTCATTCCATGAAGATTCTCCATTGTGTCATTCCGTGAGGATTCTCCATTGTCTACATTGTGTCATTCCGTGAAGATTCTCCATTGTCTACATTGTGTCATTCTATGAAGATACTCCATTGTCTACATTTTGTCATTCCGTGAAGATCATTACTCCATTGTCTACATTGTGTCATCCCATGAAGATTCTCCATTGTCTGCATTGTGTCATTCCGTGAAGATACCCTATTGTCTACATTGTGTCATTCCAAGAAGATACTCCATTGTCTACATTGTGTCATTCCATGAAGATACTCCATTGTCTACATTGTGTCATTCCGTGAAGATACTCCATTGTCTACATTGTGTCATTCCGTGAAGATTCTCCATTGTCTACATTGTGTCATTCCGTGAGGATTCTCCATTGTCTACATTGTGTCATTCCGTGAGGATTCTCCATTGTCTACATTTTGTCATTCCGTGAGGATTCTCCATTGTCTACATTGTGTCATTCCATGAAGATTCTCCATTGTCTACATTGTGTCATTCCGTGAAGATTCTCCATTGTCTACATTGTGTCATTCCGTGAAGATTTTCCATTGTCTACATTGTGTCATTCCATGAAGATTTTCCATTGTCTACATTGTGTCATTCCGTGAAGATTCTCCATTGTCTACATTGTGTCATTCCATGAAGATTCTCCATTGTCTACATTGTGTCAGTCCATGCAGATTCTCCATTGTCTACATTGTGTCATTCCATGAAGATACTCCATTGTCTACATTGTGTCATTCCGTGCAGATTCTCCATTGTCTACATTGTGTCATTCCGTGAAGATTCTCCATTGTCTACATTGTGTCAGTCCATGAAGATTCTCCATTGTCTACATTGTGTCATTCCGTGCAGATTCTCCATTGTCTACATTGTGTCATTCCGTGAAGATTTTCCATTGTCTACATTGTGTCATTCCATGAAGATTCTCCATTGTCTACATTGTGTCATTCTGTGAAGATTTTCCATTGTCTACATTGTGTTATTCCGTGAAGATTCTCCATTGTCTACATTGTGTCAGTCCGTGAAGAGTTTCCACTGTCTACATTGTGTCATTCCGTGAAGATTCTCCATTGTCTACATTGTGTCATTCCATGCAGATTCTCCATTGTCTACATTGTGTCATTCCATGAAAATTCTCCATTGTCTACATTGTGTCATTCCATGAAGATTCTCCATTTTCTACATTGTGTCATTCCGTGAAGATTCTCCATTTTCTACATTGTGTCATTCCGTGAAGATTCTCCATTGTCTACATTGTGTCATTCCATGAAGATTCTCCATTGTCTACATTGTGTCATTCCGTGAAGATTCTCCATTGTCTACATTGTGTCATTCCATGAAGATTCTCCATTGTCTACATTGTGTCATTCCGTGAAGATTCTCCATTGTCTACATTGTGTCATTCCATGAAGATACTCCATTGTCTACATTGTGTCATTCCGTGCAGATTCTCCATTGTCTACATTGTGTCATTTCATGAAGATTCTCCATTGTCTACATTGTGTCATTCCATGAAGATTCTCCATTGTCTACATTGTGTCATTCCATGAAGATACTCCATTGTCTACATTGTGTCATTCCGTGCAGATTCTCCATTGTCTACATTGTGTCATTTCATGAAGATTCTCCATTGTCTACATTGTGTCATTCCGTGAAGATTTTCCATTGTCTACATTGTGTCATTCCATGAAGATTCTCCATTGTCTACATTGTGTCATTCCGTGAAGATACCCCATTGTCTACATTGTGTCATTCCATGAAGATTCTCCATTGTCTACATTGTGTCATTCCGTGAAGATTCTCCATTGTTTACATTGTGTCATTCCATGAAGATTCTCCATTGTCTACATTGTGTCATTCCATGCAGATTCTCTATTGTCTACATTGTGTCATTCCATGAAGATACTACATTGTCTACATTGTGTTATTCCATGAAGATACTCCATTGTCTACGTTGTGTCATTCCATGATGATCATTACTCCATTGTCTGCATTGTGTCATTCCATGAAGATTCTCCATTGTCTACATTGTGTCATTCCGTGAAGATACTCCATTGTCTACATTGTGTCATTCCATGATGATCATTACTCCATTGTCTACATTGTGTCATTCCGTGAAGATTCTCCATTGTCTACATTGTGTCAGTCCGTGAAGAGTTTCCACTGTCTACATTGTGTCATTCCGTGAAGATTCTCCATTGTCTACATTGTGTCATTCCATGCAGATTCTCCATTGTCTACATTGTGTCATTCCATGAAAATTCTCCATTGTCTACATTGTGTCATTCCGTGAAGATTCTCCATTTTCTACATTGTGTCATTCTGTGAAGATTCTCCATTTTCTACATTGTGTCATTCCGTGAAGATTCTCCATTTTCTACATTGTGTCATTCCGTGAAGATTCTCCATTGTCTACATTGTGTCATTTCATGAAGATTCTCCATTGTCTACATTGTGTCATTCCGTGAAGATACCCCATTGTCTACATTGTGTCATTCCATGAAGATTCTCCATTGTCTACATTGTGTCATTCCGTGAAGATACTCCATTGTCTACATTGTGTCATTCCATGAAGATTCTCCATTGTCTACATTGTGTCTCAAAATTTTTTTTATAATAAGTACAGTTTGGAATGTTTAGTGCTGTAGTGCACATTTGGTGCTGGCTTTTTTGTTTTTTCTTCATTGAATTGGTCGGTGGTTGACCTCCACCTTGCTATGCACCCCAATTTGGGATGTATTCCATCTGTCTGGATTTTGGCGGTTGGTGACTGTTCACATTAAGTCATCAGGCTTTGTCCACAGGCTATTTACTTCATGCAGCATTTGCTTGGACCTGTCCCGCCCACAGCCATGACTCAGTCATGGGTACGGGATTGAAATAGACCAGGTGAGTGCTGCTAAGAGCAGTTCTACTATTCATATGTGAGGCCGTATGGCACATTTTATAAAAATATTTTAGTGTAGGACTGCTTCAAATGAGATTTGCCGTGACGTGGCGAAGCAGCTCAAGAAATTGCAATTTTTTGCCAAAAATCTCAAAAATTTTTTTATAATAAGTACAGTTTGGAATGTTTAGTGCTGTAGTGCACATTTGGTGCTGGCTTTTTTGTTTTTTCTTCATTGTGTCATTCCATGAAGATACTCCATTGTCTACATTGTGTCATTTCATGAAGATTCTCCATTGTCTACATTGTGTCATTCCGTGAAGATTTTCCATTGTCTACATTGTGTCATTCCATGAAGATTCTCCATTGTCTACATTGTGTCATTCCGTGAAGATTCTCCATTGTTTACATTGTGTCATTCCATGAAGATTCTCCATTGTCTACATTGTGTCATTCTATAAAGATTCTCCATTGTCTACATTGTGTCATTTCATGATGATTCTCCATTGTCTACATTGTGTCATTCCGTGAAGATTAACCATTGTCTACATTGTGTCATTCCATGCAGATTCTCTATTGTCTACATTGTGTTATTCCATGAAGATACTCCATTGTCTACATTGTGTCATTCCATGAAGATTCTCCATTGTCTACATTGTGTCATTCCGTGAAGATACTCCATTGTCTACATTGTGTCATTCCATGATGATCATTACTCCATTGTCTACATTGTGTCATTCCGTGAAGATACTCCATTGTCTACATTGTGTCATTCCATGATGATCATTACCCCATTGTCTACATTGTGTCATTCCATGCAGATTCTCCATTGTCTACATTGTGTCATTCCATGCAGATTCTCCATTGTCTACATTGTGTCATTCCATGAAGATTCTCCATTGTCTACATTGTGTCATTCCATGAAGATACTCCATTGTCTACATTGTGTCATTCCGTGAAGATACTCCATTGTCTACATTGTGTCATTCCATGAAGATACTCCATTGTCTACATTGTGTCATTCCATGAAGATTCTCCATTGTGTCATTCCGTGAGGATTCTCCATTGTCTACATTGTGTCATTCCGTGAAGATTCTCCATTGTCTACATTGTGTCATTCCATGATGATCATTACCCCATTGTCTACATTGTGTCATTCCATGAAGATTCTCTATTGTCTACATTGTGTCATTCCATGAAGATTCTCCATTGTCTACATTGTGTCATTCCATGAAAATACTCCATTGTCTACATTGTGTCATTCCATGAAGATTCTCCATTGTCTACATTGTGTCATTCCATGAAGATTCTCCATTGTCTACATTGTGTCATTCCATGAAGATACTCCATTGTCTACATTGTGTCATTCCATGAAGATTCTCCATTGTCTACATTGTGTCATTCTATGAAGATTCTCCATTGTCTACATTGTGTCATTCTATGAAGATTCTCCATTGTCTACATTGTGTCATTCCATGAAGATTCTCCATTGTCTACATTGTGTCATTCCATGAAGATTCTCCATTGTCTACATTGTGTCATTCCATGAAGATTCTCCATTGTCTACATTGTGTCATTCCATGAAGATTCTCCATTGTCTACATTGTGTCATTCTATGAAGATTCTCCATTGTCTACATTGTGTCATTCCGTGAAGATCATTACTCCATTGTCTACATTGTGTCATTCCATGAAGATTCTCCATTGTCTACATTGTATCATTCCATGAAGATACTTCATTGTCTACATTGTGTCATTCCATGAAGATTCTCCATTGTGTCATTCCGTGAGGATTCTCCATTGTCTACATTGTGTCATTCCGTGAAGATTCTCCATTGTCTACATTGTGTCATTCTATGAAGATACTCCATTGTCTACATTTTGTCATTCCGTGAAGATCATTACTCCATTGTCTACATTGTGTCATTCCATGAAGATTCTCCATTGTCTGCATTGTGTCATTCCGTGAAGATACCCTATTGTCTACATTGTGTCATTCCAAGAAGATACTCCATTGTCTACATTGTGTCATTCCATGAAGATACTCCATTGTCTACATTGTGTCATTCCATGAAGATACTCCATTGTCTACATTGTGTCATTCCATGAAGATTCTCCATTGTCTACATTGTATCATTCCATGAAGATACTGAAGATACTCCATTGTCTACATTGTGTAATTCCATGAAGATTCTCCATTGTGTCATTCCGTGAGGATTCTCCATTGTCTACATTGTGTCATTCCGTGAAGATTCTCCATTGTCTACATTGTGTCATTCTATGAAGATACTCCATTGTCTACATTTTGTCATTCCGTGAAGATCATTACTCCATTGTCTACATTGTGTCATTCCATGAAGATTCTCCATTGTCTACATTGTGTCATTCCATGAAGATTCTCCATTGTCTGCATTGTGTCATTCCGTGAAGATACCCTATTGTCTACATTGTGTCATTCCAAGAAGATACTCCATTGTCTACATTGTGTCATTCCATGAAGATACTCCATTGTCTACATTGTGTCATTCCATGAAGATACTCCATTGTCTACATTGTGTCATTCCATGAAGATTCTCCATTGTCTACATTGTATCATTCCATGAAGATACTCCATTGTCTACATTGTGTCATTCCATGAAGATTCTCCATTGTGTCATTCCGTGAAGATTCTCCATTGTCTACATTGTGTCATTCCATGAAGATTCTCCATTGTGTCATTCCGTGAAGATTCTCCATTGTCTACATTGTGTCATTCTATGAAGATACTCCATTGTCTACATTTTGTCATTCCGTGAAGATCATTACTCCATTGTCTACATTGTGTCATTCCATGAAGATTCTCCATTGTCTACATTGTATCATTCCATGAAGATTCTCCATTGTCTGCATTGTGTGCATTGTGTGAAATGCTGGAACAAATTGAAAAGGCAGCTAATAATAATAATCGGGTTCTTATTATGGGGGATTTCAACTATCCAGACATACAGTGGGACATAGAATCTTCTGGTTCTGCTAAAAGTTGTAAGTTCTTATCTACCATTCAAGACCATTTCCTCTCTCAGATGGTAGGTGAACCGACCAGGGGAGATAATTTGCTAGATCTGGTCCTGTCAAATAGACCGGATGCAATTTCAGATCTACAGGTCCGGGAGCACTTGGGCACCAGCGATCATAATATGGTAAGCTTCGACATAATATTCAATAGAACATTTCAAAGGGGGAATGCTAAAACCTGGAATTTTAGGAAAGCTGATTTCAACAAATTAAGGGAAGAGCTTAAATGTGTAGATTGGGACAGAGTCATGGTAACTGGGGATACCGAACATAAATGGGGTAAGTTTAAGGATATACTACTAGAGTCCTGTAAAAAACGTATACCCTCTGGTAATAAAATGTCCAGGAATAAAAAGAAACCACTATGGATAAATAAGACTGTACAAAGTATAATAAAACAAAAACAAAGGGCGTTTAAAATCTTAAAGGCTGAGAATACAGAAATAGCATTGCAGGAGTATAAAGATATCAATAGGCAATGCAAAAAAGAAATCAAACAAGCAAAACTAGCTACTGAAACAAAAATCGCCAATGACATTAAAATACATCCCAAAATCTTTTATAAATACATTAATGCCAAAAGAAAAAACAAAGGATAGTATCGGACCCTTAAAATATAATAACAAGTTAGTTATAGAGGACAAACAAAAGACTGAGATATTAAATAGGCATTTCTCATCTGTATTCACCAAGGAACTGACTGTACCAGGGATCATTCAACAAGTGAAAAATCAAAGTCCACCACCCGATATAATTAATTTAACACAAGATGAAGTACGCCTACGTCTGAGTAAATTAAACATTGACAAATCCCCAGGGCCAGATGGCATTCATCCACGAATATTGAGGGAATTGAGCTCCGTAATTGACAGACCGCTGTATCTCATCTTTTTAGACTCACTTGAAACAGGGTTGGTGCCTCAGGATTGGAGGATTGCTGATGTGGTACCGATATTTAAGAAAGGTAAGAGGGTAGATCCAGGCAACTACCGTCCAGTAAGCCTGACATCAGTAGTATGCAAAGTTTTTGAGGGCATTTTAAGGGATGACATGCAAAAATATATTGCAGAAAATAATATGATAACTGACAAACAGCATGGATTCATGAAAGATAAGTCGTGTCTAACCAACCTGTTGGGGTTCTATGAGGGGGTAAGTTCAAACCTGGATATTGGTAATGCAGCTGATGTGATTTATTTGGACTTTGCAAAGGCATTTGATACTGTACCACATAATAGCCTTATACTAAAGCTCCAGAAGCAAGGACTAGGGGAAACTATATGCAACTGGGTAAGGAATTGGCTAAAAGATAGGAAACAAAGAGTAGTCATAAATGGTACATTCTCTAAATGGGCTATAGTCAGCAGTGGGGTGCCGCAGGGATCTGTACTGGGAGTAGTGGGGACCGCAGGGATCTGTGCTAGGACCGATTCTTTTTACTCTCTTTATTAATGACCTTGTGGATGGGATTGATAGTACAGTGTCAGTCTTTGCCGATGACACCAAACTATGTAGGATATTAAAAACTGACCTGGATAGTACAATATTACAAAAAGATCTGGATAAGATGTCAGAATGGGCAGATACTTGGCAAATGAGATTTAATGTTGATAAATGTAAAGTAATGCACCTAGGACGGAGTAATCCTATAGCTGCGTATACATTAAATGGAAGTAAACTCGGGACTACAGAACAGGAGAAGGACTTGGGTATTCTCATTACAAATAAGCTGAGCAGCAGCACTCAATGTCAAGCAGCAGCTGCTAAAGCAAACAAGATTTTAGGGTGTATAAAAAGAGAGATTAGATCCCGTGATCCCAACGTATTGTTACCCCTCTATAAATCACTTGTAAGGCCACATCTGGAATACGGGATCCAGTTTTGGGCTCCACATTTTAAAAAGGACATTCAGAAGTTAGAGTCAGTTCAAAGGCGGCAACTAGACTACTACAAGGAATGGAGGCCGCCCGTATGATGGCAGATTGAAAAAGTTAGATATGTTTAGCTTAGAAAAAAGACGTCTCAGAGGAGATCTCATTTATATGTATAAATACATGTGTGGTCAATATAAAGGACTGGCACATGACTTATTTCTTCCAAAAACAATACTAAGGACCAGGGGGCACTCACTGCAAGTGGAAGAAAAGCGATTCCGACACCTAAATAGGAAAGGGTTCTTTACAGTTAGAGCGGTCAGACTGTGGAATGCCCTACCACAAGAGGTTGTAATGGCAGATACTATAACAGCTTTTAAAAAAGGGCTGGATGATTTCCTCAGTACACAAAACATTGTTGGTTATAAATGACTTAGTGACTAAATGTAGAACTGGTGGAGGAAGGTTGAACTAGATGGACCTAGGTCTTTTTTCAACCTAAGTAACTATGTAACTATGAAGATTCTCCATTGTCTACATTGTGTCATTCCGTGAAGATACTCCATTGTCTACATTGTGTCATTCCATGAAGATTCTCCATTGTCTACATTGTGTCATTCCGTGAAGATTCTCCATTGTCTACATTGTGTCATTCCGTGAAGATACTCCATTGTCTACATTGTGTATTTCCATGAAGATACTCCATTGTCTACATTGTGTCATTCCGTGAAGATTCTCCATTGTCTACATTGTGTCATTCCGTGAAGATACTCCATTGTCTACATTGTGTATTTCCATGAAGATTCTCCATTGTCTACATTGTGTCATTCCGTGAAGATACTCCATTGTCTACATTGTGTCATTCCATGAAGATTCTCCATTGTCTACATTGTGTCATTCCGTGAAGATTCTCCATTGTCTACATTGTGTCATTCCGTGAAGATACTCCATTGTCTACATTGTGTATTTCCATGAAGATACTCCATTGTCTACATTGTGTCATTCCGTGAAGATTCTCCATTGTCTACATTGTGTCATTCCGTGAAGATACTCCATTGTCTACATTGTGTATTTCCATGAAGATTCTCCATTGTCTACATTGTGTCATTCCATGAAGATTCTCCATTGTCTACATTGTGTCATTCCGTGAAGATTCTCCATTGTCTACATTGTGTCATTCCGTGAAGATACTCCATTGTCTACATTGTGTCATTCCATGAAGATTCTCCATTGTCTGCATTGTGTCATTCCGTGAAGATTCTCCATTGTCTACATTGTGTCATTCCGTGAAGATACTCCATTGTCTACATTGTGTCATTCCATGAAGATTCTCCATTGTCTACATTGTGTCATTCCATGAAGATTCTCCATTGTCTACATTGTGTCATTCCGTGAAGATTCTCCATTGTCTACATTGTGTCATTCCGTGAAGATACTCCATTGTCTACATTGTGTCATTCCATGAAGATTCTCCATTGTCTGCATTGTGTCATTCCATGAAGATGCTCCATTTTCTACATTGTCATTCCATGAAGATACTCCATTGTCTACATTGTGTCATTCCATGAAGATTCTCCATTGTCTACATTGTGTCATTCCGTGAAGATACTCCATTGTCTACATTGTGTCATTCCATGAAGATTCTCCATTGTCTACATTGTGTCATTCCGTGAAGATTCTCCATTGTCTACATTGTGTCATTCCGTGAAGATACTCCATTGTCTACATTGTGTATTTCCATGAAGATACTCCATTGTCTACATTGTGTCATTCCGTGAAGATTCTCCATTGTCTACATTGTGTCATTCCGTGAAGATACTCCATTGTCTACATTGTGTATTTCCATGAAGATTCTCCATTGTCTACATTGTGTCATTCCATGAAGATTCTCCATTGTCTACATTGTGTCATTCCGTGAAGATTCTCCATTGTCTACATTGTGTCATTCCGTGAAGATACTCCATTGTCTACATTGTGTCATTCCATGAAGATTCTCCATTGTCTGCATTGTGTCATTCCGTGAAGATTCTCCATTGTCTACATTGTGTCATTCCGTGAAGATACTCCATTGTCTACATTGTGTCATTCCATGAAGATTCTCCATTGTCTACATTGTGTCATTCCATGAAGATTCTCCATTGTCTACATTGTGTCATTCCGTGAAGATTCTCCATTGTCTACATTGTGTCATTCCATGAAGATTCTCCATTGTCTACATTGTGTCATTCCATGAAGATTCTCCATTGTCTGCATTGTGTCATTCCGTGAAGATACCCTATTGTCTACATTGTGTCATTCCAAGAAGATACTCCATTGTCTACATTGTGTCATTCCATGAAGATACTCCATTGTCTACATTGTGTCATTCCATGAAGATACTCCATTGTCTACATTGTGTCATTCCATGAAGATTCTCCATTGTCTACATTGTATCATTCCATGAAGATACTCCATTGTCTACATTGTGTCATTCCATGAAGATTCTCCATTGTGTCATTCCGTGAAGATTCTCCATTGTCTACATTGTGTCATTCCATGAAGATTCTCCATTGTGTCATTCCGTGAAGATTCTCCATTGTCTACATTGTGTCATTCTATGAAGATACTCCATTGTCTACATTTTGTCATTCCGTGAAGATCATTACTCCATTGTCTACATTGTGTCATTCCATGAAGATTCTCCATTGTCTACATTGTATCATTCCATGAAGATTCTCCATTGTCTGCATTGTGTGCATTGTGTGAAATGCTGGAACAAATTGAAAAGGCAGCTAATAATAATAATCGGGTTCTTATTATGGGGGATTTCAACTATCCAGACATACAGTGGGACATAGAATCTTCTGGTTCTGCTAAAAGTTGTAAGTTCTTATCTACCATTCAAGACCATTTCCTCTCTCAGATGGTAGGTGAACCGACCAGGGGAGATAATTTGCTAGATCTGGTCCTGTCAAATAGACCGGATGCAATTTCAGATCTACAGGTCCGGGAGCACTTGGGCACCAGCGATCATAATATGGTAAGCTTCGACATAATATTCAATAGAACATTTCAAAGGGGGAATGCTAAAACCTGGAATTTTAGGAAAGCTGATTTCAACAAATTAAGGGAAGAGCTTAAATGTGTAGATTGGGACAGAGTCATGGTAACTGGGGATACCGAACATAAATGGGGTAAGTTTAAGGATATACTACTAGAGTCCTGTAAAAAACGTATACCCTCTGGTAATAAAATGTCCAGGAATAAAAAGAAACCACTATGGATAAATAAGACTGTACAAAGTATAATAAAACAAAAACAAAGGGCGTTTAAAATCTTAAAGGCTGAGAATACAGAAATAGCATTGCAGGAGTATAAAGATATCAATAGGCAATGCAAAAAAGAAATCAAACAAGCAAAACTAGCTACTGAAACAAAAATCGCCAATGACATTAAAATACATCCCAAAATCTTTTATAAATACATTAATGCCAAAAGAAAAAACAAAGGATAGTATCGGACCCTTAAAATATAATAACAAGTTAGTTATAGAGGACAAACAAAAGACTGAGATATTAAATAGGCATTTCTCATCTGTATTCACCAAGGAACTGACTGTACCAGGGATCATTCAACAAGTGAAAAATCAAAGTCCACCACCCGATATAATTAATTTAACACAAGATGAAGTACGCCTACGTCTGAGTAAATTAAACATTGACAAATCCCCAGGGCCAGATGGCATTCATCCACGAATATTGAGGGAATTGAGCTCCGTAATTGACAGACCGCTGTATCTCATCTTTTTAGACTCACTTGAAACAGGGTTGGTGCCTCAGGATTGGAGGATTGCTGATGTGGTACCGATATTTAAGAAAGGTAAGAGGGTAGATCCAGGCAACTACCGTCCAGTAAGCCTGACATCAGTAGTATGCAAAGTTTTTGAGGGCATTTTAAGGGATGACATGCAAAAATATATTGCAGAAAATAATATGATAACTGACAAACAGCATGGATTCATGAAAGATAAGTCGTGTCTAACCAACCTGTTGGGGTTCTATGAGGGGGTAAGTTCAAACCTGGATATTGGTAATGCAGCTGATGTGATTTATTTGGACTTTGCAAAGGCATTTGATACTGTACCACATAATAGCCTTATACTAAAGCTCCAGAAGCAAGGACTAGGGGAAACTATATGCAACTGGGTAAGGAATTGGCTAAAAGATAGGAAACAAAGAGTAGTCATAAATGGTACATTCTCTAAATGGGCTATAGTCAGCAGTGGGGTGCCGCAGGGATCTGTACTGGGAGTAGTGGGGACCGCAGGGATCTGTGCTAGGACCGATTCTTTTTACTCTCTTTATTAATGACCTTGTGGATGGGATTGATAGTACAGTGTCAGTCTTTGCCGATGACACCAAACTATGTAGGATATTAAAAACTGACCTGGATAGTACAATATTACAAAAAGATCTGGATAAGATGTCAGAATGGGCAGATACTTGGCAAATGAGATTTAATGTTGATAAATGTAAAGTAATGCACCTAGGACAGAGTAATCCTATAGCTGCGTATACATTAAATGGAAGTAAACTCGGGACTACAGAACAGGAGAAGGACTTGGGTATTCTCATTACAAATAAGCTGAGCAGCAGCACTCAATGTCAAGCAGCAGCTGCTAAAGCAAACAAGATTTTAGGGTGTATAAAAAGAGAGATTAGATCCCGTGATCCCAACGTATTGTTACCCCTCTATAAATCACTTGTAAGGCCACATCTGGAATACGGGATCCAGTTTTGGGCTCCACATTTTAAAAAGGACATTCAGAAGTTAGAGTCAGTTCAAAGGCGGCAACTAGACTACTACAAGGAATGGAGGCCGCCCGTATGATGGCAGATTGAAAAAGTTAGATATGTTTAGCTTAGAAAAAAGACGTCTCAGAGGAGATCTCATTTATATGTATAAATACATGTGTGGTCAATATAAAGGACTGGCACATGACTTATTTCTTCCAAAAACAATACTAAGGACCAGGGGGCACTCACTGCGAGTGGAAGAAAAGCGATTCCGACACCTAAATAGGAAAGGGTTCTTTACAGTTAGAGCGGTCAGACTGTGGAATGCCCTACCACAAGAGGTTGTAATGGCAGATACTATAACAGCTTTTAAAAAAGGGCTGGATGATTTCCTCAGTACACAAAACATTGTTGGTTATAAATGACTTAGTGACTAAATGTAGAACTGGTGGAGGAAGGTTGAACTAGATGGACCTAGGTCTTTTTTCAACCTAAGTAACTATGTAACTATGAAGATTCTCCATTGTCTACATTGTGTCATTCCGTGAAGATACTCCATTGTCTACATTGTGTCATTCCATGAAGATTCTCCATTGTCTACATTGTGTCATTCCGTGAAGATTCTCCATTGTCTACATTGTGTCATTCCGTGAAGATACTCCATTGTCTACATTGTGTATTTCCATGAAGATACTCCATTGTCTACATTGTGTCATTCCGTGAAGATTCTCCATTGTCTACATTGTGTCATTCCGTGAAGATACTCCATTGTCTACATTGTGTATTTCCATGAAGATTCTCCATTGTCTACATTGTGTCATTCCGTGAAGATACTCCATTGTCTACATTGTGTCATTCCATGAAGATTCTCCATTGTCTACATTGTGTCATTCCGTGAAGATTCTCCATTGTCTACATTGTGTCATTCCGTGAAGATACTCCATTGTCTACATTGTGTATTTCCATGAAGATACTCCATTGTCTACATTGTGTCATTCCGTGAAGATTCTCCATTGTCTACATTGTGTCATTCCGTGAAGATACTCCATTGTCTACATTGTGTATTTCCATGAAGATTCTCCATTGTCTACATTGTGTCATTCCATGAAGATTCTCCATTGTCTACATTGTGTCATTCCGTGAAGATTCTCCATTGTCTACATTGTGTCATTCCGTGAAGATACTCCATTGTCTACATTGTGTCATTCCATGAAGATTCTCCATTGTCTGCATTGTGTCATTCCGTGAAGATTCTCCATTGTCTACATTGTGTCATTCCGTGAAGATACTCCATTGTCTACATTGTGTCATTCCATGAAGATTCTCCATTGTCTACATTGTGTCATTCCATGAAGATTCTCCATTGTCTACATTGTGTCATTCCGTGAAGATTCTCCATTGTCTACATTGTGTCATTCCGTGAAGATACTCCATTGTCTACATTGTGTCATTCCATGAAGATTCTCCATTGTCTGCATTGTGTCATTCCATGAAGATGCTCCATTTTCTACATTGTCATTCCATGAAGATACTCCATTGTCTACATTGTGTCATTCCATGAAGATTCTCCATTGTCTACATTGTGTCATTCCGTGAAGATACTCCATTGTCTACATTGTGTCATTCCATGAAGATTCTCCATTGTCTACATTGTGTCATTCCGTGAAGATTCTCCATTGTCTACATTGTGTCATTCCGTGAAGATACTCCATTGTCTACATTGTGTATTTCCATGAAGATACTCCATTGTCTACATTGTGTCATTCCGTGAAGATTCTCCATTGTCTACATTGTGTCATTCCGTGAAGATACTCCATTGTCTACATTGTGTATTTCCATGAAGATTCTCCATTGTCTACATTGTGTCATTCCATGAAGATTCTCCATTGTCTACATTGTGTCATTCCGTGAAGATTCTCCATTGTCTACATTGTGTCATTCCGTGAAGATACTCCATTGTCTACATTGTGTCATTCCATGAAGATTCTCCATTGTCTGCATTGTGTCATTCCGTGAAGATTCTCCATTGTCTACATTGTGTCATTCCGTGAAGATACTCCATTGTCTACATTGTGTCATTCCATGAAGATTCTCCATTGTCTACATTGTGTCATTCCATGAAGATTCTCCATTGTCTACATTGTGTCATTCCGTGAAGATTCTCCATTGTCTACATTGTGTCATTCCATGAAGATTCTCCATTGTCTACATTGTGTCATTCCATGAAGATTCTCCATTGTCTGCATTGTGTCATTCCGTGAAGATACCCTATTGTCTACATTGTGTCATTCCAAGAAGATACTCCATTGTCTACATTGTGTCATTCCATGAAGATACTCCATTGTCTACATTGTGTCATTCCATGAAGATACTCCATTGTCTACATTGTGTCATTCCATGAAGATTCTCCATTGTCTACATTGTATCATTCCATGAAGATACTCCATTGTCTACATTGTGTCATTCCATGAAGATTCTCCATTGTGTCATTCCGTGAAGATTCTCCATTGTCTACATTGTGTCATTCCATGAAGATTCTCCATTGTCTGCATTGTGTCATTCCATGAAGATGCTCCATTTTCTACATTGTCATTCCATGAAGATGCTCCATTTTCTACATTGTGTCATTCCATGAAGATTCTCCATTGTCTACATTGTGTCATTCCATGAAGATGCTCCATTGTCTACATTGTCATTCCATGAAGATTCTCCATTGTCTGCATTGTGTCATTCCGTGAAGATACTCCATTGTCTACATTGTGTCATTCCGTGAAGATGCTCCATTGTCTACATTGTGTCATTCCATGAAGATTCTCCATTGTCTACATTGTGTCATTCCGTGAAGATTCTCCATTGTCTACATTGTGTCATTCCGTGAAGATCATTACTCCATTGTCTAAAACATCAATATCGGACTGCATTCAGATGTCATCCAAGTGCAGTCTGATTTTGTCATGTGATCCGAATTATAAAGGCAAATTGTGCATGGTGCAACTTCTTCCTAGGACGGAATAACATTGATCCGAGTGCACTCTCGTGTTTTGTTGGATGGCACACGGACCGAAGATACAGTTGTTGGCACAAAGTGTGCTTCACAGCGCCTCCCTCGGTCTTGTGGCCATGCACCGGTACTGCCGCTCAAATTACATTCTCTGCAGGCGGAGCTAAACCGCTGTGTCCAAAAACGGTCACCACTTGGAGCTCCATACGGTGATCACCGATGCTCCATACGGTGACCACCGCCCCCAAGGAAGGGTCATTATTAACCATTTTATTACTTTGTCTAGTTAGGCAACCCCAATTTTCTGATAAAGCCACCAGCGTGCACATTTTTATACTCTCATCTTTAGGAGAATAAAATGTCTTTGTGCATTAAAGGGAACATATTGCACAAAAAGCTGACCCTGGGGGGGATATAGGGCTCGGCACTGCACAGACAGATTTACATGGATGACCTGCGAGGGATTTCCAGGCACAATCACCTGCGTCATTAATACTTTAGAAAGCCATTGTCAGGATAAATATTTCACGGCGTCCTATGTAATAACGGCGCTGAATAATTAATGCACAAAGCTAAATGCACAAGCGGCTAATTGTTTTCAGGGTATCTTCTGTACGCGGCGGCGGCGGCTGACTGACTCTCGAGTGGATTTCTCCTTAAGGACGACCTGTTGTGCTAAATGCAATGCTCATTTCACAGTAAATGGGAAAGTAAATCACTGCGAGAAGATACAAAGACGCTTCCCCTCCCTCCACCGGAGCGGATGCAGAATGAAAGCCAGGTATATATATATATATATATATAATATATTATATATATATATAATATATTATATATATATATATATATAATATATTATATTATATATAATATATTATATATATATAATATATTATATATATATATATATAATATATTATATTATATATATATATATATATATATATATATATATATATATATATATATATATATATATATATATATATATATATATATATATATATATATATATATATATATATATATATATGAAAATATACACTGTCCTATATATATCCTTAGGAGTCCAGGGGGCGGGCCTTCCTACTAATTGACAGCTAGCTACAAGGAAGGATGTCAATCACTAATAAGACCGCCCACTGGTCCCCAAGCCCAAAGGAAATAGGACTTGAATTAAAAGTGATACAGACCAAGCTCATATGAATTATATATTAGTCTGCTATTGAAAACACCATTTATTCATAGAGAAGGGGGCTGGGTTTCCTACTGAAAATATTTATTCATAGAGAAGGGGGCTGGCTCGGCTATTCAAAGCACTAT